>NW_020524132.1:0-53142 GCF_003368295.1 Carassius auratus | reverse complement strand
CACTTCCTGCAGTGGGGTGACTATATGGGGAAGTGAGACTACTAATGGACACCCAGGGATACACAGACCAGACACTGTGACACAAATATGAGGGTCTATGGACCCTTCCCGAAATGAAACTAACACCTCAAAAGGCAGACCAGGCCCCTGTTTCCATGGCAGCTAAAGACAAATCATCTGATAACACTAGTGTTATGGCTCAAAGGAATGTGGGCCCTTAACTCAAGTCTCTCGTAAACAGACACAAAATGCCCATAACAATGTACTCTTCTCTAATGAATTAATAGGAAAACCTTTCTTTGAATGAACACACATATACTCGAGGTCATTGTATATGTTGTATATTGTCTTTTATATTTTGTATTTTTTGCTGTTTTTATGCATGCTAATGATGGAACTACTCATTCATGTAATCTTACCTATGTTTAATCTTACCATGTTTAGTATCAATGAATTCATCTTCTGATGATCTAAATGAGAGGGTATGTTATATGTTGGTACATATGTTAGTATTCTAAGAATCTTTAGTAATTTCCACCAACACTTAACACCCAAATAAACCATGCTCTCAGACAAAGGGCTGTAAAACTCTCCAGTATTTCCAACCTTCCACTTTTGGAATTTCAGCCTTTCTCATTGGACGAGCCTATCCTGAGAGGCGTGAATCTTCTAAGAAGATGTGATCTGGTGTGGGGCGTGGGTCTCCAACATATGCCAGTATGCGGTTTTGTTAGATACTGAGAAAATATGAATGTGAGCTAGAACTCTTCTGTATAGTTTATACAGAAGTTTTTCTGCCAGGCCTTTCAGCTTTGTCTTTCCATTCATCAGTTCGAAAATGGTTCTTTCTCATCAATTAACCCTTCAACCAACCTACTGGAACTCCAAGGTGCATCAGGACTCTCTTTCGAACCGGCAAGATGTGCAAGTACCAGGGCCCTATCATACACCTGGTACAATTCGACGCAAGGCACAGCGCAAGTGTATTTGCTAGTTTCAGTCTGGCACCATTCACATTTTCCCGTCCAGTGCCACGTCATTTAATTAGCAACTGCATCTGCGCCCATTTCTTGCACCCATGGGCATGCTGGTCTAAAAAGAGGTGTGTTCAGACACATTGCTGGCATATTGCTATTTTAAGGAGCTGAAAATAGACTGCCCCCTAAAGTCAATGGCTCAATATTTTTTGGTTATTTAAAGAGCACTTGGTAGAAAATGTGCCTCTGGGCAGGTCCACAGTGCAGGTTGACTTTGCTTATTACATACAGGGATGCGCATCACACAATCATGCCAAATATTAAAAAGAAAAGGATTACAGTGTAAAATAATATCATTGTGTATGCTACATAAATATAAAATTTTTTTATAAATATAAAAATGTATTGATGGATAGTCATTGCGTGTATTAGAATTAGGCTACCTATTTCCAATTCAGCCTATTACTACTTATAATGATTAATGAAATTGGCTAATTAATTGAACAATCGTGTCAATACACACACATATATATTAACTGACTCATGACTGTTTCTTCCCTTGATAAGCGTTCAGCTTTTCCACCAACAAATTCCGCCATGTAAATAGTGATCAGCGATGGCGCGAGCGCATTCGCTCTTAAAGGGAATGGGAGATGACACTCTGATTGGTTTATTGAACGTTACGCCCATTACGCATTAAGAGAATAGGGACAACCCATTCCAAAAAAAAAAGTGCCCGGCACACAGGCTGTTTTTTCCGTTGTTAAAATAGCAAATGTGGATTTGGACACGCCCTGAGTGCACCTGCATCGTGCGCTTTACACTTTGCATTAAGATCGTTAAAATAGGGCTCCAGTTTTATTAATTGATATATTAAGTATCATTTGCACCCTTTTACAAAGGTGTATTTGAACTAAGAAACTGATATTTCCTTCAGGCTGTAGATCTGCTGAATATAAAATTGTAACATAGCTCAGGTGTGCAGAGCAGAGTAGTTTCGGTTTGAGTCGAAACAGGGCGGAAAAGTTGGGAGGTTGTGCAGAAAAGAGTGTTAAGGGAATTATTCAAATGATTGTATGAATTTATTAATTATATGAACTTACCTCTGAAGGTTTTGACTGTCTTCAGGAATGATTTGCACGTGGGTGAGGTTAAAGCATGTTATAAGTTGTACAGTTTGTTAATCTCAGCTTGACACAAATTTGCTGCTACATTGCTGAACATGGACAGAGCACACAAGCTTGCACATAAAGTAGCATAGAAATTGCGTGCATATATTTAGGAATGAAAAAAAAAAAATGAAAAGTTACAGCATATTCTCTCTGTTTCTGAAGTGACTACCCTCAGCTCTGCCATAGTAGAGAGACGTTTTTAAGAACAGTCAATTAATCATTTAATATGGACTTGGGCTTATTGTAGTGTTCCAATAAACCATGTTAAAACTATTCTTCTAGTATTATGTATGTATTTTTCATTTAAAATAATTTCTGAACTAATCAGATTTTTCAAGCATAGTGAAATAATTTAGCTGCGGAGCTGTGTTTCTGATCAGTGGATTGAGGAGTTTCATGGGGAGTGGGAAATGGTGAACCAGGAGCGGAGTGATTTTTGAATGCTTGGAGCATAGAGGGAAAATTTTTGCTGCTCCACTCCGCTCACATACTCAAATACTGCAAATTTAAATGTCCATGTGTGAAGACACTGCACAGCACAAATTCTGTAAATGAATGTTCGGAAGTGAGGTATACTTCAACAGAGTAGGAAGCAAGGAACACTGTATAGGGACCATGTCAATGTGAACAGTTAATTCACTGAGCTTGCTTCTAATGAGCTGATTATCTGAATCAGGTGTGTTAACGAAGAGAGACGTGTGAAATATGCAGATCTGGGGGACACGAGCACTGGAATTGAGAACTGCTGACCTAAAGGAAGTGTTCTTCATACCAATACTGTTGTGATCATGGAGGTTTATTAAGCAATTCAAATTTTGACATATACCTTTTCTTTATTTAAAGGCTGAAATGTGAAGTTTACGCTTTTATTAAAGATCATTTGAAAAGTAATACATGTTGGAAAGTGTTAAAAATCTTTTTTTTTTTATTTTTTTATTCTTGTTCAATGAACAGTAAACTATTGCACATGCACCAAGACTCACATTTTCTGACACTTTCTTGTGTTGGAATTTTAGGTATAATATCATTGGACATGCTACTTGGTGTAATATTTTTGCATCTCATGCATTTCAATTTAAATGTTTTTAAACATTTACCGTTGTAATCAAAATTATTCGACCCCCTTGACCTGCAAGACATTTTATGAACAACATTTTATGAAAACAATTCAGCAGAGGCAACAGTAAAGTATTAGAGAAAGTTTGTTAATACACTTTAGAGTGATTCTGAGAATGGAACATTGATGAATCATGATAAAATTCAAATTGGTTCTAAATATTCATGTTCAAAATTATTCAACCGCTTTTGTGTAGAATATTTTATTCTTTAAAATCACCAATAAATGCTGTCTGTAAATGTTTAGAAGTTTCTGGCCCATTCCTTGCCTGAAAAAGCTTCTAGACCACTAATGATCTTTTGGTTTTTGCACCAAAGGCATCACAATTCTTGTCAAAATGGCCTGATACTTCAAAGAATCCATGATGTCCTTCATACAGTCATGACTTCCACTTCCTGCTACAGTAAAGCAACACCATAACAGGACTGATCCACCACCAAGTTTGATGATGGAGATGGTGCTATTCTGCTTCAATGGGCCCAAAAAGTTCATGTTTGGTCACATCACTCCATACAACATTCTTGCAGAGCTTCACAGGTCTACACAAATTTATTTTATCAAGTTCAAGTTGGCCTTTTGTTCTTCTTGATCAAGAGTGGTATTCATCTAGATGTCTCAACATGAAGGCCATACTTGTCTAGTGTTCTTTTTACACACTGCATTGAAATGGTTTTCCTCCTTTCATCGGGTCATCTTGCAAGTCTTTGGAGTCTCATTTACATCTCATTACATCTCATTTACATAAGCCATACCTCCTGTAAAGCTCCCACCTGTAAAGCTGCATGGTTACATAGCAACGACAGACACAACGGGAAAAATCAGACTGCATACTATTAATAATAAAAGATAATGTGCATTGTAATGTCAGTAATTTTCACTTTTTGACTTTTATAAAAATGATTTAGAGGCTGAAATATGTGAGTTTTATTTTTTTATAAAACCTTTTTTTGTCAAAACTCTATTTGAACTCGCTTTGCTCTCATCAATCTATTATTTGTCCCAGAGCAAAATGGTTTTGGCTGAAGACAAAGTCTCAAAATGTTATATTCTATATTTAATGCTGTATTTTAGAGCGCAGTCTTTGTACTTTTGACTGAATTGCATAGCAATGTTTATAATGGCTGATGTTATTTATTTCATATTATTATTTATTAAATACTATTTTGGTGATTATAGTTGTTCAATTCAATTCAAGTTTATTTGTATAGCGCTTTTTACAATATGAATCGTTACAAAGCAACTTTACAGAAAATTATGTTTCTACAATATTTAGTAATAGCTTAAAAGTGGTTACTGTCAGTTTGTGCACGTATGACAGGATTTGTAGAAACATTAATGCAAGACGTAGTCAGCCAGATGATGAACATTATTAATATTATTAATAATTAATAATTATTATATGATGCAGTCACACTTGTAGCAATATTTGCTAGTCCTGTTTGTTGATTCAGGGTTAGCTTCATCTGAGGTCCTCTGTGGGTCAGCATCATCTCTTCTCAGGTGTTCTGGATCCAGACTGGAGCTTGTGTAAATCCTAGATACAGGATGTAAATCCCGTGGCAAAACATAGAAACAAATAGAGACATCATTAGCATAGCTGCTGTTCCAACAAAGTAAAATTAATTAGTTTAACCCAAGCTAAAGAATAAAAATGCACATTTGATTAGATGCAACTACACTCACAATTTAAGATACATTATTTGAATGCTTGGGGAAAGAGATGTGTTTTTAATCTAGATTTAAACAGAGAGAGTGTGTCTGAACCCCGAACATTATCAGGAAGGCTATTCCAGAGTTTGGGAACCAAATGTGAAAAAGCTCTACCTCCTTTAGTGGACTTTGCTATACTAGGAACTACCAAAAGTCCAGCGTTTTGTGACCTTAGGGAGCGTGATGGATTGCAACGTGATAGAAGGCTAGTTAGGTACACAGGACCTAAACCATTTAAGGCCTTATAGATAAGTAATAATAATTTGTAACTGATACGGAACTTAATAGGTAGCCAGTGCAGAGTCTGTAAAATTGTGGTATTATGATCATATTTTCTTGACCTGGTAAGGACTCTAGCTGCTGCATTTTGGACGACCTGTAGCTTGTTTATTGAAGAAGCAGGACAACCACCAAGAAGTGTGTTACAATAGACCAGTCTAGAGGTCATAAATGCATGAACTACCTTTTAAAAGCTTTTTAAATTTTTTTACAGAAAAATATCTGGGGGATCCCCCTAAGTCTATTCTATTTATTCCGCTTCTTATCCGTTCTGCGCTGTCTATGGGTAGTGCAGCTTAACCATACAGATTTAACAACGTGCACTGCTAAATTAAAAAGGCTGATTAAAATTTCTGGAATAAATATTTCTGCAAAACGTTACACAAGGTTACACAAAAGAAAGCCTGATCTAGGACCTATCCCTTACAGCAGCAGATTATTTTGTTGAACGAACTGATGATGACACCATGGCCTCCGATTTGGTTGACCAATCATCAGAAAGAGGCGTGTCATAAAAAGGAAATCGAGCAATTTTTTTTTTATTGTTTTGAACAAATGAAAAAATGTAACAACTAATTTTCTCATTTCACCTTATTTCATTTCAAACTGAAAAACAAATCAAAATGTACACAGACCAGTAGGGCTATCCGAACATGAAAAGACCAGGTGTAAATGCCCTCCGAAACACTTTTAAGACACATTTAAATCTGATCGCTCAAACCACATCAATAGGTGGTCTGGGCCAGATTCCAGACTAAACTGGACAAGTATAAATGCATCTGGTTGTTGAAGCCACATATGGAAATTTGACCCCTTCCAAAATATAAAAATAATATTAAAAGAGCATTTTATAGGCTATATGCCATATAGTCAGATATGACAGTGCTAGGGGTGTTGCAATATACTGGTACTGACGATCACCAAATATTCAGAATATTCAATATTTTAATATTATGATATTCAAATCGTGAAATGTCAATATAATGTCAATTTAGGGTATGACGATATACCGGTATTGGCGATAACCACAATATTTAAAATGAACAGGACCCTTATGATAACAAAACACTCAAATACTCCAGCACCAGTACTTGGCTGACCTCCCAGGTGGCAGTATTGCGCCTTAAAGGGTCATGAAACCTGAGACTACTTTTCCTAAGATTTTAGCAGAGGAGTGTGTGTTACACATCATAGAAGACAATTTTAGAATCTAATAATTGTAACTTTTGGAGGAAACTGGTAAAAAAAAAAAAAAAAAAGGGCAAAAGCCTTTTGCGCTATTTTCATCTTCCGGGTTTAAAATCTACATTGTATTGATGTCACAATTTGTGACGTGGCAAAGGACTAGAGTCAGTGATCTATATATAATGACTGGATTGCTCATTGTGTTCTAAACTGCCGACAGGCAGTGAAGCCAATAGAAGTGTTCAAGCCACCAACTTACGATTCCCTACCAGCAGAGAGCACCACTGAGTTCCAGCTAAAACTCTGACCTAAATTCACCAGATTTGAAGGGAATCATGCACATGGGATTACAAAACCGATTCCAAAAAAGTTGAGACCCTGTACAATTTGTGAATAAAAACAGAATGCAATGATGTGGAAGTTTCAAATTTCAATATTGTATTCAGAACACAACATAGATGACATATAAAATGTTTAAACTGACAAAATGTATCATTTTAAGGGAAAAATAAATTATTTTAAATAAATATTTTACATTTCATGTCATCAACATATCTCAAAAAAGGCAATGTCTCCAAACGTCTGGCGACTGAGGAGACAAGTTGCTCAAGTTTTGGAATAGGAATGTTGTCCCATTCTTGTCTAGTACAGGCTTCTAGTTGGTGTCTTAGGTCTTCTTTGTCGCATCTTCCTCTTTATGATGTGCCAAATATTTTCTATGGGTGAAAGATCTGGACTGGAGGCTGGTCATTTCAATACCTGGATCTTTCTTCTACGCAGCCATGATGTTGTAATTGATGCAGTATGTGGTCTGGCATTGCCATGTTGGAAAATCCAAGGTCTTCCCTGAAAGAGACGATGTCTGGATTGGAGCATATGTTGTTCTAGAACTTGGATATAACTTTCAGCATTGATGGTGCTTTTCCAGATGTGTAAACTGCCCATGCCACACGCACTCATGCAACCCCATACCATCAGAGATGCAGGCTTCTGAACTGAACGCTGATAACAACTTGGGTTGTCCTTGTACTCTTTGGTCCGGAAGACATGGCGTCCAAGTTTTCCAAAAAATAACTTCAAATTTTGATTCGTCTGACCACAGAACAGTTTTCCACTTTGCCACAGTCCATTTTAAATGAGCCTTGGCTCAGAGATGTGGTTGCCGCAAGCTCCATCGTCGAATCTGCTGTCCGTTCCTAACTCAAGCCTGCAGTGTGTGATGATGTGTGACACTTTTTATGGAGGACTGTTTCCTGATCCTGCAGAGTAGCTTACAATGGGTCTGTGCTCTAAGGCTATTTCTATAAAGTGAGGCAGTTCCAAATTTGCAAGGACAGTCTGGCTCTTCTGACTCCCAGCCTGTAAGTACAGTTTTTATATTTAATTAATTTGCCACTGATGATTCAAACACGAGTTTTGAGCAGTCTAGAGTAGCACTTGTTGTTTGTCCTTTCTCGGTTCATAAATGTAGACATGGTTTTATGTTTATGTGGCACGATCAGAGGTGTCAAGTAACGAAGTACTAGGGCTGTAGTACTCGAGTCCGGTCTTGGACTCGAGTCCGGACTCGAGACATTTTTCTGTCGTCTCGGACTTGTCTCGGACTTGTTGAATTTGCACTCGGACTTGTCTCGGACTTGGCCATTGGACTCGCCAAGTCTTCTAGTTGGTCTCGACCGAGTCCAGCAAAAAAATTAAATAAAAAATTTCTCCTTAAAAAACCAAACCACATTTGCATGATGTCGCGACTGAAAACGTGTGGAAAACGCTAGGAGCACCGCTCTCCTTATTTCCAAAGCACTCTGTAGCCTGCGCTCGCGCTCCAGTGGCGTCTGCTGTTGCTGGGCAACCATGACCCGCTCTCCATGATGACGCAGAAGTTTCAGCAAAGAATAAATGGAATTCCAGCACTTAAAATCACTTGCAGTAGCTCTGCTAATAGATTCATTTAAAAAATGGCTATCCTTGTACAACTATGATCACCTGTTTCTCCATCTTGCCTTAGCTTTCAGTATTGTTCCGGGAAAGGATATGCATGACCAGTGGTGCACTTACTGCTACCTGAAAAAATTTAGATGTTTCTAATTTAATTTTCTACCTGTTAGATTGTGTTTTATTTACGTCTACACCTAGATGGCCTTTTTTTTAATCAATAAACGCGTATTAATGTATAGCCTTATGCAACAATTACATATGTAAATTTTAAAAACTTTATATATGACATTACATATTTACATTTTCATGTAACAGCCAGTATTTGTATCTGTAAAAATCACAACATTTTTTCCTATCTGCATTCGGATACAACATCGTACAGTTACTTGATAAGACTGTTATGACTTTTTATATATTTTTTCGTAGTTATCACTGAACAAGTATGTCGTGTTAAACTGAAATAATTATTAATTTCTAAAATAATATTTATCATGCAAGCAGAGAGATGTCATGACAAACGTTTAGTGATCATTTGAACACGACTGAATCCATTCAATGCACACATTCTCATTACGCAGAACACTTTGAGCGAGTCTTAATGTTAATGAACTTCACTAAACAGATGTGTGTGTTCCGCCCAAACCAGCAAAAGGTAAATATGCAAACATGTAGGACAAGTAGACAATGTATCCGTATCGAAGCTGATTATTAGCCTACTCTTGAGAGAGAACTGATTTGGTTTTTGAGAGACTGAGACGCGCAGCGCGGCTGTTTGATTGGTGAGCGCGCTGTTTTTATTCCATTCATTCGTATCATGGTAGCCTAAGCTTTCAATATTTGCCTTTTAAATATATACAAATAATATAACGTGTAGCTATGATGTATTATTATAGGTAAAATTACTCTTGCAACGCTCTGATTTCTGAGAGATGCACAGAGAGGCGACAAAAATGCGGTGTTTGATTTGCTCTCTTTTCACTCATAAAGTTTACATTCATTCACTTCTGGCGCTGATTCCCTGGCTCACCTGTTATCTAGCAAACACCAGACTCTGTCAGCTTTAGCCGAGTATTCAGGCAGAATTATTCCTTGAGCGTTATTTGTTTTTTTAAGACATTATCCGTGCCATTCCGAATAAGGTATTCGGCTTCAGGCACAACCCTAATTAGTACATTACATATTTTATTTTTACATGCAACATAGATAAGGTCATATAGTAACAGCTCCACGCAATATTGTAATTCTAAAATTCACGTCGTTCTTGCAAACACTTTGTATGCATTATGGTTAATGCATGCTGGAGTAGTCGATTGTTTCCGACAGAGCTCGACTAGTCCATGCAAGCCCTAGTACAGTATGACAAAAATTTCACTGTATTTATGTGCGCATGTCCAGTAGAGCCAAACGTATCCATTCTAGCCTTGCTGCGCGCATTTGTCATATCCCGAGCTTTGCGTGTGTCTGTGCACTGTGCCAATTAGGCATAGTCATATACATTTTTGATCACAGATATAATGTCAACAAAAAATAAAGTACATACAAATTATTTGACCTTACAGTTCCAAACTTTGTTTGTTTATCCAAGTTTATTTCCCAGGGTCGGACTGGGGGTAAAACCACTCATTAACAAGGCCCCAAAGCAAGAGAGGGCCCTTGAAAAGTATGAATCTGAAATATACATTTTTTACCTGGATATTTTCATGGGTGGGGGCCATGGGGGCCCATCAGGACTGCCTATGCATAGGGCCCAGGATCTTGTTTAACGCCCCTGTTAGCTTTAACCCTAATTATACACACTTGAACCTAATCAAGCTCTTACTAGACACACTAATCTTCCAGGTGTTTTAAGGCCAGTTGGAGCTAAACTTTTCAGGACATTGGCCATCCAGGATGTAGTTTGGAGACCCCTGTCCTACAGAGTTGGTACTTTGCACATGCTTTTTGATCATTACAAATAATAATGTAAAATGATTTTCTTAGAATAGGAGATATGCTTTCTCTCGCATCACAAACATTATCAGTAGTTAAGTATGTGGTCTTGAAGAGGACCCTTTTTTCTTTCATTTGGACTCGGTCTTGGACTTGGACTCGAAACATTTGGACTTGGACTTGACTTGGACTCGAACCTCTTTGGACTCGGTCTTGACTCGGTCTCGACTAGTCCTGGACTTGGACTTGACTTGGACTCGACAAAGCCGGACTTGACTACAGCTCTACGAAGTACAAATACTTCATTACATTACTTAAGTAGAAATTTTGGGTATCTATACTTTACTTGAGTAATTATTTTTCAGCCGACTTTTTACTTCTACTCCTTACATTTTTAAAATAGCTTTGTTACTGCTATTTCATTCCGGACTGTCATCATTCAAAAAAAAAAAAAAAAAAAAAAAAAATCTATCCAGAAAAATCGCGCCATTTGATTGTGATTGGATGAGAAGTATAAACATTCCGACACCCTTTTGTTTTGTATGCGATCCATCGCACCTGCACATGACACAAATCACATTACACTCCAGCAAGGACATAGCCAGTTTTGGGTTCGTTTATCAAAAATATATATTTCTTAAACGTAGGGTTGGGTATGGAACTGGTATCCGATCGCCTCAGAGTCAGTCCCCTTAAATTTCATATGAAACCGGTGTCAGACCGGTCTCCTTTCCGTCTTTCAGTGCACTCTTCAATCTGCAGACCGTGGCGGAGCAGCGTGAGCTCAAACAGAGACAGAGGACATAAGGTGTGTGTTTATCGATAGATTGTTAGAATATCCATATCTGTGCAGTTCTTTGTCATAAACACAGTTCACAAAAGGTCACGAGGGAGCAGTCGGTTTCTCATCTAGCTACTATAAAGTTTTCGCTTGTCACACCACAGGTGTTTCCTCCAGCGAAAATCTATCCCTTAACACATATGAATGAACACATACTTTAATTACACTTATTTAAATATACTTAATTTAATCATACGTACTTTATACATACACAACTGTGCAAAAGTCTTAGGCATGTTAGTATTTTCACTTAAAAGAATGGTTTTCGGCCAGTTATTTATAGTCTGTAGTGTGTCAGTATAAAATATCAGTTTACATTTCCAAAAATTCATTTTGCCATTGTCAGACTGTTCATGCATTCAAAATCGCACTAGATTATTATGAAAATTAATGGCAAACTGATATTTCCTTCTGACACACTACAGCAAAAGATATAAATAACTGGCTTAAAACCCTTTTTTGGGGTGAAAATACTAATGTGCCTAAGACTTTTGCACAGTACTGTACTTTACAAACGACATTGTTGCTACTTTACAAAGAATGGCCATCCAGTAATTCACAGGACTGATTAAAGACAGTGACAGACAGCACTCATCTTAACTAAATATCAGAGTGAGTGACAGAGATACAGTAGAAGAATTATGTGTGGTGTTGTATTAAATAATGACCCAGATTGTGAAATACATTTATTAGCCTTAGATTAAGGGAAGCATATCTTGAGAAATGAGAGCATCCAAGGAGCGTGGGAAAGCTATAGATTTATTTTAAATATTTGTAATGTTCTTTAATGTTATCCATACTTTTTTTTATTTTTTTTATATATTGGTTCAGGTACCGTTTAGGCACCCGTACCATTATAAAAGTATCAAAAAGGCACATTTCCCAAATGGGTGCTTTCTCTTCGTCCTCCACAAATTAAGCTACTGTAGGTAGTTTGGTAGCGAGTTCAAGGTAGTTGAGGTAGTTTGTTAATTGTTACTAAGCCTGCAATTTGCCCTCGCAGATTCCTGCAGCTCAGCTTGGATGTACATTTACATTCCATTAAAGGTTGTTGATGACATGCCTCTGAAGTTTGACTTTTTGCACCATAACAATACTTATAGGCAACTAGTAATCATATCTCTAGTCTTTTAATGAATTTGCATTGTACTAAAGTGCATTAATTTTCAATGGGCATATATGCGGCTGAAACAGGTAGCCTAGTGCATCCCAAATTTTTCAACATGAACATTTTAATATAACATTATAGTCATTATGGCCTATGGCCTTTAGAAAAATGAGGAGGTGGGGTAGTGCACAATAGGCCCATGTGGCGCGGCCTAAGCTTTTGTTCTTAATGCCATTTTTTTCCCTTACATTACTTTTACTTTTATACTTTAAGTAGTTTTTAAACCAGTACTTTTACACTTTTACTTGAGTAAAAACCTTGAGTTGATACTTCAACTTCTACAAAAGTCTTTTTAATCCCTAGTATCTATACTTCTACTTGAGTAATGAATGCCAATACTTTTGACACCACTGGGCGCGATACACAACACAATGTGTAAAAACACAGTATAAGTCATTATAGTAATTATGTCCCCACTGGATGCAACAAATGCCTCGTTTATTATGGGTTTTATTGGTTTTGTCTCATCGTAAAGAAAAACGGGGAACAAATTAGAGACTAATGTGAAATTTACTGTAAATTTAAATTATGATCCTTCCTAATAGCATAACAGGGGCACATTAAAATCTGCTAAAATTGTGAAAAACTTAATAAGATTCTAGTGTAGCCACATTCAATTTATGCATTTTACATGCAGTGCAATACATCCAAATTTACAAATCAATTTGAAAACGTAAAAAAATATATACAAGTCTATATTTGCAACACTTCTGTATGTGTGTGTGTCCAGTGTATATGTGTGTACAGTATGCATGTTTATGTATGTATGTGGCAATAAAGACACTTTAAATGATTGATGATTGCCAGATTATACTTTTACTGAAAGAGGTTATACAGAGGAATTCAAGAACTTATCTCACTTTACATTTTTAATTATGCTGTTGATCCATTGAATATATGCTGAAATCTTAGTATACACATTTGGAAGCTGAGGTGAATTGCACTGAAGATTAGATCCAAATTCTGTGATGCCAACTGCAATGTCTCCACAAACCAAAGGACCTCCTGAGTCATACTGTGAAGAAACCCAGAACAACACATCACTAAAATGCCAAATACTCTAATTTTTGACACTCAGTTCACTAATTAACATAATCAGTTCTGTGAATCATCTTTTGTACGTACACGACAGGATCCACCATGGCCACGTGTGCACATCATCTTTGAGATGGAGTAGATTGTTCCCCATTTTTTTTCACATTGTGTGTTATTCAGTATATACACGCTTGCCTCCATTAGACGATTGCTGTTTTGGCCGTAGTCTCCAGTTGTCCCCAGCCTGCAACACTACAGATAGTATCTGCTTCGACATCTCCCCCATCTTTTGGTAACGGTATCCAGTTAACATAGTTATTTACGTTGACTTTTTCCTGTAACTGTAATTCAAAAACACAACTGTTATAAATAAGTAAGGAATAATTGACGTTGAATTAAATAATGCACACCCGAGGTGGTGATGCCTTTACACCTCAGGTGTGCATAATTTTTCTAATAGTTCAACGGCCCGGAGGCAATTATTCCACTTATACTATGGTCACCACACCTTAAGAAATCAATCCGATGATTTATTTAAAGGGATTCATCCGGGTTTTTTTAAATCGCTATTGTGAGTAGGATTATTTCTTCCGCATCTCATACAACGCCTCTTTTGCTAGTTCCAAAACATAATTTTAAAGCTGATAATGGAGGCTTGAGCCGTTGATATCATTCTAATGCAGTTATTAATGAAGTCATTAGAAAGAGAGTGAGAGAAACAGAGACGCAGAGAGAGAGAGAGAGAGAGAGAGAGAAAGAGAGAAAAAAAAGAGAGAGCTTGTGTGAATTAGGCTAGCGTACCTCTGTGCGTCTATAAACACTCTTTTTCTGCAGCGTCTCTAGACAGCGCTGTCTCCTCGCTAGTAAGAAATGTCATGTGTAGCCTTTAAGTTGGTACACTATATAGGCTAACAGATAAAATCATCAGGTCAGCGCTGACAACACCTTTTTGTGCAAACTGTGTGACCGTTGTTACAGTTTTACTACGCAAAGTGATTTGGAACTGTAATGCGGTCAAGAGAGCTGCCTGGAACTACGTTCTCCATACGTTTCCCAGAAAATCATTGCACAGCTTAGAACGTTCGTCAGCCAATCAGATTAAAGCATTCATCAGCCCCGTGGTATAAACTAATTTAATCTTCTTTTATAAAATTGAACTTCTGCTGATTATAGTGATGTTTGTGAAGTTGTCAACAGTTAAATGTAATACAAGTTTTTACCCTCAAAAGCATGATGCCATTCTGAGGAGGATCAGTTATATAACTTGGATGTTTTATGTAGGAATTCACTCCGATACGATCTGAATTCTTACTGTTCCTTAAGTCATGAGCACCAATCACAACCGTCTCAACCGTCACAAAAATCTTCAGATTTACTTGAAAACTACATGCAAGTGTATATGATTAGGACTGGTGCTGAACTCTGGAGGACAGTGGACACTCAATGGTTACCTCCAGTTACCTCCGCTACCTTATTTTCAAATAAAATGAATCTCCAAATCCTTCTCCTGTCATTTCAGGTTTATCCATTGTTATTCGAATGCTACAAAAATATAGCTGGTTTTCCAAGTAAAATTCACCAAATAAAGTTTACACATAGTTGCATTATGATTCGTAATATTTAGAGGGTGGGGAGATGCAGTGGCGGAGTGGCCATCTTTAGTACTATGCAACATTTCTCAGAAGCAGGGCACCATTTTATACAGGTGAATCTGTCACAATCATCAGGTGGTGTGCCCTGATTTTGGATATCCCCTGACATACCTGACACTGTTTTCTGATCTCTGCCTGTTTGACCATTCTCGATATGGATCCGAACGTCTCTGACTCCTTATTACAGCATCTCAATGAATTAGGATGTCATGGAAAAGTAAATTTTAGGGCTGGTAATTTACCATGTTATTTAGATTCATTAATTATGGAGAAAAATTGGTTGAAATTATTAACACATTTAACGCACTTGGCCCTTCCCAGGCATATGTGGATCATCTGCCATTTCATACAGTCGACTGATGAGAAATATAAGGCAGGACAACAACATACTGCATAATGGAGCCTAGAAAATATCTCTAAAATTCAAGATATGGGGCAAAATGCCTGTTTGAAATTTTGTCACATATATTAACATCAAATAGTTAAGAAATATCACACGAGCTGTAGGCTAAGTGCAATATCACATGAGCTGTAGGCTAAGTGCAATATCACACGAGCGCAAATGTAATACTCATACAACAGTTCATTAAGAAGTTAATATTGTGTTATTTTAGATACAATGTTGTCTGTTTTGCTAAATTTTGCCAATCAAAATATAAAGACAAATCGTCCCGGCAACTGAGTCCAAGGTTGTGGCATGGGGACATAAAGGGTTACATACGTAACCGAGATGTTCCCTGTCTGTCGGTCACTATAAGTTATGTCGAACAACATATCCTATGGAAAATGACACAACATGAACACCAGCACAACACTGTGGTGCTGCAATTGTCGACAAGCTGCAGCGTGTCATAAAAGCTACACTTAAGGTCGTAACCTTCCCAAAGCCCCAACGCAAATTCACTGACCTTGGTACCAAAGGGGACCAAAAGGGTGAGTACATCACTGCTGGAGAAGGCCATGCTGCTGTTCTGTCCACAAAAAGTTTTTGCAACGGATTTCAACCTTCAGTGAAAGATTGCTTCAAATCTTTCCTATTTGTTCTTTCAGCTTGGTAGAACGATGGGGAAGCGAGCCTTAGGAGAAGGACACTATGGAGACCACATCCTACCCGTAGGGAGGTGACGTGTAGATATTGATATGGACTGACCCAGGGGGCAGTACTACATATGGAATGGGTCTCTGAGGCAGGTCCTATCTTAGAGTAGGGATGGAACAGCTGCCAGGAGAGACTGAAAGAGCAGGTCTGTAAAAGGAAGACATGGGTTTACCAAGAGAAGAATCTCCCTTACCATGGAAGAATACACATATGGGATTACCCATAGGGAATCAAGCCATATGGACAACTAGCTCAGTACAAGGGCTAACCAGGACTCAGGGCATGCTAACCTCAGTACTGGGCCTGGCGTCAGACTGCTCCAGGTAGTCTGTCAGCCGAGGGTGCTGGAGGATGCTCGACCAGGTTACGCCAACTGGGGAATTCTACTGGGAGAAGAAAGGTGCTCACATCCCTTTGTCAGGGGGAAGCATGACACCGAGCCAGTCCTTCCGGCCAATTACCTGTTACCCAACACATGGGAAGAGATTGGCTCTAAACGATGGTTGTAAACCTAGCGAAGGTGTTAGTTGTTGCCCAGCCTTCAGCTCGACAGATGTCTGCCCGAGAGGCACCATGTGCCAGCGCATAGGAGGAGGCCACACTCTTTGTGACGTGAGCCCTCACCACCAGGTGGCACGGCTTGCCTTGGGAATGATAAGCTAAGGCGATGGAATCCACTATCCAGTGGGCAAACCTCTGCTTGAAGACAGCCTTCCCTATCTGCTGACCTCCAAATCAGAACAGGAGTTGCTCAGAGCTTCTGAAGCTCTGGGTGTGGTCCACATATATGTGAAGAGCTCTTACAGGACACAGCAACATCAAGGTTGGATCTGCCTCCTCCAGGGGCAGTGCTTAAAGGGAGTGGTGGGAACCTTGGGCATGTATCCAGGCCGGGGTCTCAGGACAATGTGAGAGTAGGCCAGCCCGAACACAAGGCACTCTTCACTTAACGAAAATGCTTGGAAGTCCAAGACCCTCTTGATGGAAGTGAGCGTGACCAGGAGTGCTGTTTAGACACGAACTTCAGCTTGACTGAGTCAAGTGGCTCAAAAGGACCCCTCTGAAGTCCAGCCAGAACAATAGAGAGGTCCCAGGAGGGTATCAGGGGTGTCCTAGGAGGATTTAGCCTTCTGGCACCCCTCAGGAACCTAATGATCAAGTCATGCCTCCCCAGGGACCATTAGTCCACTAGCATAATGATGGGCTGCAATGGCAGCCACATACACTTTTAAGGTGAAGGGTGACAGCCTACGCTCCAACATTTCTTGCAGGAAAGACAGCACCTTCGGGGTCTTCTGGATGAGAACTCCAATTCATGAACAGACTCTGCTTCAAAGCATAGGCCTGCCTCGTAAAAGGGGCTTTAGCCTGAGTGATAGTGTCTTCCACCGCCAGTGGCAGATCACTTAGGTCTGCCACGTCCTGTCCAGAAGCCACACGTGGAGGTTCCAAAGATCTGGACATGGGTGACATATGGTGCCCAGCCCCTGAGAGAGGAGGTCCCTCCTAAGGGGGATGTGCCAGTGAGGGGCTGTCACAAGGAGCATGAGTTCCGAAAACCAGGTCCGGGTGGGCCAGTAAGGTGCAACAAACAGGAACTATGCCTCGTCCTCCCTGACTTTGCACAGTGTCTGTGCTAGCAGGATAACTGGGGGAAACGCATACTTGTGTAGAGCCTGTGGCCAGCTATGTGCCAGTGCATTCATGCCCAGGGGGGCCTGGGACAGGGAATAGTACAGCTGGCAGTGCGGACCAACAGGTGCTGGTCTAGCAACAGCGGCCGAAACCGCCATAAAGCTAGATGCACTGCTTGGAACTCCACGGCCCGTAGAAAGGCAAAGTCTGACCAGGGGCTGAATAGGTGGCAACACATCGGTGTGATGATGACACGATATGTACCACAGCACCATGCCCATCTCAGGGCTTGGGAGTGCAACCAGTGCTGAAGTGGCCTCATCTCTCGGTTGACCTGAAGCCCCAACTGACAGAGGTGCCGAAGCACCAGGTCCCTGTGATCCTGCAACTCCTCTCGGGATGGGTCCATGTTGAGGCAATCATCGAGATAGTTGAGGATCCTGATTCCCACTTCCCAGAGTGGTGCAAGGGTTGCCACCACGACCTTTGTGAAGACTCGGGGGGACAGGGAGAGCCAGAGGTGGAGGACTTTGTACTGCCATGCCCGACCCTCCGACGCAAACCGCAGAACCGGTCTGTGGCTAGGGTAGATCGATACATGAAAGAACACGGTTTGGACACATTTGTTAATACATTTCTGCATAAACATCTTGAACAGGAGCTTATGCAGGGCCCAATTTAAGATTTGCAGAAACAGGATAGGTCGAAGGCCACCGCTTTCCTTAGGTACGATGAAGTAAGGGTTCTAAAACCCGCTCCTCATCTCGGCTGGAGGAACCGGCTTAATAGCATCCTTCGCCAGCAGGAAAGCAATCTCCTCATGTAAGATAGAGGCATCCCGGAACTGCCACCGAAGTCTTGAGAAAGCCATTGAACTTGGGAGGTCGCCAGGTGAACGGAATCGCTTAACCAAGTCGGACCATCTGAATGACCCAGCGTGATGGGTTGGGCAGTGCAAGCTACTTGCGCAGGGCCTGAGGCACCGGCTTCAAAGAACTCTCAGCACGGGGCGGTGCTCATGTGGAGGACGCAGGAGGGCGCCCACTGCGATGAGCAGGCTGAAGCACAGCTCAAGATGAACATGAACCAGAGACAGCACTACTGGACCAACAGAGTGGACATTGCCTTCCCGAGGGACTGCGTCATGACTTCTGTCGCCAGGAAGGGTGAGGCCAGTCACTGTGCGCAGCTCCTGTATCAGCCTTGGATTGGTTCTACCCTCGTGCAATTGTTAAAGCCTTGGCTTGGTGAATTTGCAGGCTAGACATGGCATGCAGGGCAGAGGCACCTTGGCCAGCAGCAGTGCAAGCCTTGGCAGCGAGACCGACTGCTTACAGGCCTTGGATGGGAGACGCAGACTATTCCTCCCAGTGGCAGCATTTTGCGGACACAAGTGCACCGCAATCACAATCTCATACTGGGGAATGATGGTGTATTCACCTCCATTCTGATGCTCACAGCTGCCCGGGCAAGCATGGCTGTCAACTCTGGGTCCTATTCGGCAACAACTATGGGGACAACACCGGAGGGGTGGAGCCCTGCCGAATCTTCTTCCACAGAGGTCAACAGCCCACCCCCCTGTGGCCAAGTAGTGTAAATATACCTAGTTTATATTTTGCATTAAAAATGTTCATGGCCCCTTTAAGAAATCCCTCTCTTCTCGCGATACTATTCACTTGCTCGTGTGTATGGAAATGCGTGTGTGCAACCAGAGAAGCCATTTTGATTGTACAGAGGTTGTGCATGCATTGATCGGATTAACTGCGTTTTACAATCATCTTTCTTGGTAAATATTACTCACAATATCTTTAATATGCACAAATAAGTTGTGAAGCGGAGTTTAAAAGAACATTTGATGTGTACATATTATTAGGAAATATGGTTATGCAAATGACACGCAAATTAACATCAGCTCCAAGTCTGATCCTATTCTCACCTCAACAGTTCTTTCAGAGTGTGTGCTGGAAATAAAAACGTGGATCCACCATAACTTTTTAAAACTGATACATGAAGTATCATTTGCACCCTTTTACAAAAGTGTGTTTGAACTCAAATAACTGATTTTTCCTTAACTAGGAAATACAATTTTCTAGAATTGAAAGGCAGTTGAGACTGAGATGTCAAGTAAATGCTTACAGCATATCTAAATATTTATAATTAATTATAACTAATTATAATTAATTATTCATATTTCCCATTTGAGCTGATTCGCTATAGTAGTCTACAAACAGAATTCTCACATACTGTATGTGTTTTACTTGTCTAGATGAGAGAGAGCAGTGTGTAAGGCATGTCTTCCCCTTGGTTTTATAAGGTTCTACCTGACATTTTTGTCAAAATTGAGTTATTCACATATTTTATTCTGTGTCAACGTATTTACATTATGTGATAGATTTTTTTAATGTTATGTACATTATGGGACATTTTATTTAAAAAACAATAAGGTTCTTTCTACACAGTCAAATGGAACACAAAAACTTTGAAGCTCAATTTCTCAAAACTACTCAGAGTGCAGATAGAACCTTATAATTCCAAGGGGACAATGTGCAATGACGTTTCAGTTGCCTTTGTAAGCAAACTGCAGTGGGTCTAGGGAGGCAGGCAGTACAGAGCAGGTGTAATCTCTAATGATCCTCTCAAATCACATGCTGATGATTTGTGTCAGCGCAATGAGGCTTCAGTCATTGAAGCAGGTTATTTATGGTTGCTTTACATTTACATTTACATTTAATCATTTAGCAGACGCTTTTATCCAAAGCGACTTTCAAATTAGAACAATAGAAGTAGTCAGGTCAACAAGAGAACAACAACAGTATACAAGTGCCATGACGAGTCTCAGTTAGTCTAGTACAGAACGCATAGCCAGATTTTTTTTTTTATAAATGAAAAGACAAGAAAAGGAAAAGTGCTAGTATTAGTTGGTTAAGTGCAGGCGAAAAAGATGAGTCTTTAGATGTTTCTTGAAAATGAGTAAAGACTGGTCATTCCATCAGCTGGACACAGTCCAGGAAAAGGTCCGTGAGAGTGATTTTGAACTTGGCACCACAAGACGTTGTTCACTTGCAGAGCGCAAACTTCCGGAGAGCACATAAGATTTAACCAGTGAGTTCAGGTATGTGGGTGCCGTGCCAATGGTCGTCTTGTAGGCAAAAAAATGAATGAACCAGTACCTCTTGATGTTCTTAAACTTTTTTAGAAACCTACTGTTGCAGTCGTTGCTGTCTACATGCTTAATAGTCTCAGGTGTTATGGGAAATGTATCATTGCTTAGCACAGTTTGATTTCTAAGTAGTTTGGAGTCATGTTAGTAGCTATTTTCAGCAAGTAGCTAAAGCTCTTGAGTCGCTAAATATCTCTAGCTGACCTTAAATGCCATTTTGCATATTCATTACCTGAATTGTATTCAACCTAGTGTCAACGTCTTATTGTTACTTCTCTGCTCTCTGTGTTGTCTCAGTGGGTTTAATACAGCACACTGCATAAACCGTTCATATATTCTGTTGACATCAGTGTGAAATAGTATCCAAATTGCTTTATTAAATTCTGATTTATAATCCAGATGTTATTTGACAAATATGAAAAAAAGAGATTGGCGTGACATTCAGACAAGTATGGTGACCCATACTCAGAATTCGTGCTCTGCATTTAACCCATACAAGGTGCACACACACACACACACACACACACACACCAGAACAGTGGGTAGCCATTTATGCTGCAGTGCCCGAGGAGCAGCTTGGGGTTCAGTGCCTTGCTGAAGGGCACCTAAGTCGTGGTATTGCCAGCCCAAGACTCGAACCCACAACCCTAGGGTTAGGAGTCAAACTCTATAACCACTAAGCCATGACTTCCCACATTCCTAATTTCTATATACATAAGACATTGCTTGTCGCTAGGTGCTTGGAAAATTTGTTAAGGATCTGAAAGTCATTATATAGCAATAAGTTGCATATTTGTTAACACTGATGGGAGGAAGTGCAGCACACAGAGTGGCCGATAGGTCTCGCCTTTTAAGTTATGAGCCAGTTGTGATGGATTAAGTTGCTTCAGCTGATGTTGGAGGCTGTGGAAGCAGTCAGTGCTCTGAGACATGCATTTAGGACAGCGCATATGTATTAACTGGTCAGCCTGAGAAAAGCAATTTTGTGATATTGTGTTTAGAAACCATTATGTTACAGTCATTATCAGATTTATTGGTGATTTTAAAGATGATGTTTAGTCAAAGACTTGGTGATAACCTTTGTGGAGTGGTGTTTTCCTGTTCATGGAGAAAGGAGCTGAGCTGCTTATCTGAGAAGCATTTCAAGGACTGATCTGTGTGAACCTACCATGAAGGGACTTCACTGTAGACATAATTTCAACTGTGTTATAGTTTGATTCAAGAGGGTCCACGTTAAAACAGCTATTTTCCTCTCTTGGAGTTATTTAATGTTATGTCCAGTTTACATCAATTTTATCCTCACCAGTTGTTTTACCAGAGAAAAGCATTCCTGATCATTCTTGAAACATACCATCTCCACCAGCCGAGACGAGCATATCCACTAAAGAGCGTCTCCTCATGTCCCTTCTCTGAACTGATGAAACTTTGGATAGACTAGTATAGTCAGTTTGCTCCTCCTGCACCTGAAGCTCGTACTCAAGCCTATCAGCAGAGTCCAATAAGGTGGGGATAATGACATAAAGAAGATGAGTATACCTCTTGAAACTGGACAATTTTACTAATATTTAGATTTGGGCATGGGCAGGCATTCACAAAAGGGCATGTTTTTACAAAAAAATTTGATTAAATTTTGCTTTGACAAAAGGGCACTTTGTGCACCTAGGGGCCGGTCCTTTTATTCAGAGGACGCTTGTTCGTCAGGGCCACAAACTCATTTAACCTGTCCAAAACCAAATAGCTTCGGAGTAAATGGAAATCTGTACCGTATGAACTGTCATCAACTTGCTGCGCGAGTGTCAAAATGTCCTTCACAATTTCACCGATTACTTCCATTTTTCAAAACATTCCGCAAAATCGTCTATTAATAATTGTTTATTACTTTCGACTGTGAGTGACGTCACTTCTCAATGAAAACAGGCCCAATAAAATAGCCCCACCCTGTCACTTGATTGACAGGTTTCCGTGTAGACGTCAGAAATTCAAATGCAAAAGGAAATTACGATTACAGGTAGTATACACAGAGTTTCCTAGAGTTTTGGCAGTTTACGTGCGGAGTGCAGAGAGAGTGAATTAATACTGCTATTTAAATATGACAGGCTCATAGCTCGTAAGACATGAGAAATGCATTTGCAAATGGACTTTGCTCTTTCATTTGAAATTTGGCACTCACTGTGCGTTAGCGAAAGTGAAAATGCAAACGCTAATGCAAGATTTGCCATTGCATTTGGATTATGTCACAATTTATGCGTCCACATATTGAAAACGCTAATGAAAATACAATTTGCAATTCCATTTGAAAATAGTCCGGAAAATGCTTCAATACAAACTAATTCATAAATCGAAAAATGTAAACAATAAACCAACTGTATATCTGTATATTCTAAGTGATCAAGGGCTCAGGTACGTTCCTGTCCAATGCTTGTGCAAAGGTCAACTCTTAGGTGCACTCTGTTGCATCTATATGACAATCCACCCACATTCACAAGATAAGAGGTGCCACTTTCTGAAGACAGGTGCTCACCTTAAAGAGTGCAGATCCTCTCTCCTGTGTTCAGCTCTGGCAAATCAAGAGCTGGCCTATCATAACAGGATTTCGCTGACTGCTTTCAATAGTGAAGCTATTGAATTATTATACTAACTATTCATTACACAAGGCTCCAGAAGCTTGTTTTTTTACTCGAAGAGATGTCTTCAGTCTCAGCAACATTAACCTTTTGGCAGGGCTGGTGTCCATGGTGTCCAAGAAATCCTTCATTTGAAAAACACCTGAATACCGTAGTATTGAGTAGTAATGAAGGATTTCTTTCCATGGGTCAGTTCTATCGTGCATGTCTTTGCGGAGAAGCTTATTATCAATCTTGATATTCGACTCAGCATTTCCATTTGACTTATACTATCTTGGCAAGGAAGTGATATGCTCACATTCCCAGCTGGAAGCAGAGCACCAAACTGAGGGTCATTATCTATGATCAACCGGTTTGGTTGACCTTGTTTGATGACTGTCACTGCAGATAAATCAGGAAGCAGTTAAATCTCCCAAAAATCTGAGAAGTGGTTCACATTAAAAAAAAATCCCCTTTTGCCAATGACTGAACAAGTCTATGATAACAATCTGTCATGGGCTGCTGCGGATGTCATGAAATAGCATGGTTTCTTTTGGTTGACTGTGTGCTGCAAATTGAACTGTTACTCAGAAAGTCTTCTGCCCAAAGGTATTCTTGGTTGACGAATTGTACATCTTCCTACTCTTTCTGCAGATAACATATGGCATCCTGCTGGTAAACTGGTCTGTAAACTCAGCAAGTTAATTGATGTATATTTTAAGCCCCAGCTTGTAGACAAGCTTGAGGCTGTAGTGTTGAATTGTCATGATCATGATTTGAAGCTGCTTGGGTGCATGATAAGTGGTTTTCTGAAGATAGAGATCTAAGGTTTTGTGGTTAGTCTCTGCTGTTACCAACTCTCTGCTCTAGAAGTAATGCTTAAATCTTTGGCAATCTGAGCATATTTTTTCTCAGTCAGCGCCAGGGCTGTTGAAGCAAAGTCAACAGGCTATTCTTTTTGCATAAAACAGCACCCAAGACCACTTTGGTAAGAGTCACTCTGTGCTGTGTACTGTGACAGGCTTAGTAACATCATGATAGCACAACACAGGCATCGATGTGGCCAAGGACAGCCAATGCCAAGAGTGTTTTTGTCAAGTAACTGTGCAGTGGTTCACAAACACTCGACAAGTGGGACATGAGCTTGGCTAAATAATTAGCAAACCATTACACTTTTAGCACCTTTTAGGTATCATGTTCATGATTGCCATCATTTTTTTTCTGGTTCAATGGATGAAAGAATATGACCATGGAGCGTTACCTTGTATTGCAATTTTTTTAGCTAAGTTGTGGCTTGACCACTCTGCAATGCTCCAACAGGGCATGAAGCTTAAAATCATGATCATTCTTAGTTTGCTGGTCTGTCACCACATCCAGCAACAAAAATATAATCTGCATTGGGCTCAACTCCCTTTAGACTTGCTAACAGTTCATACTGTTTCAATTCATACACCTCAGGTGCCGTGGATACACTAAATGGGAGATTTAGCCACCATTTCCTACCTCAAGTTGTTCAAAACCTGTATGATTTTTTTTTTTAAATGTTTAACATAAAAAAATAAGATATTTAAAAAAAAAAAAAATTAAGAAGCTGCAATAATAAGGACCACTTACACATAATGATGCTTGACGCATAATTTGTTTATTGAACATATAAAAACAAATAATCCTTTTATCATCACAAAAAATATTTAACATTTGCAATAAAGGACCGGATCCATGCAGGATATTCTGAAATATTTGCATAAACTTCAGGTCTTTCACGACTATTGCAGACTTTAGGGTCACCAAACAATGTGACACCAACTACAGTGTTCACAGGGAGATCCAGAAGGTCCTTTGGTTTGTGGAGACACAGATCAATACATAACTAAAGTGACATTCCTCACTACTAATGGTCTCAACTTGATATTGTTTTTACATGCACTACAGCTACCTCTATGGCCATATACACACACTGAGTAGTTGTCTTTGCATTTATTTTTGCATTCAGTGTTATTCATGATCTTCACCTCTGCTTCCATGAGACGTGTGCTCTATTTCCATTTAAACCTAAGTCTTCCCCAGCTGGCAACACTGCAGACAGAATCTGCTTTGATGTCTCCCTCTTCTGTTGGTATGGAAATTGTCTTGACAATCTTGTTTTGTTCAACTTCTTTCTCTAGCTGTAATACAATTACATTATCATTACTAAAAGACAGTCTGACTGATCATTCTATAAGAGTCATTTGAACTACTGTTACCCTCAAAAGCATAATGTCATTCTGCAAAGTGTGATTGTTAAAGTCTGCATGCTTGTGGTAACACTTCTCTCTGATGCTATCAGAACCCTCCTTTTTTTAAGTCATGCATGCCCACCACAGGTAGTTTCTTATTTCTGTGTAAGCAAGTCTTGTTAGTGAAATGAACAAGATATTTAACTATGATTACCCTAACCCTAACCCTATTATTTTCACTTATCATTGTAGTTTAGACTAAATTGAAGTCTTACGTCTTCCTGCAATGTGCTGCAGTCATGACAAATCTATCAGAAATGAGGAATCCACCAGAGACATGTTTACTAGGGCTGTTCAATTCCACAATTCCACAATTTTTGTAATCGATTCCGATTCCAATCCTTGATCCTGACTCCAAGAATCAAATCTTCACAGTTGCTTTCGATTCTTTTCCAAAACTTTTTTTTTTTAGATTAAAGGAACCTAATCTCACCATGATGACTGAAGGATAGGCCGTATAATGTATCTTTCCTATAATATGAAGCTGAAATTTATTTTAAATGATGATACAAAATGTTTATTTTTGTACTTTGCCCGTGAAATTAATCAAAGCCCAGATCAGCAGGGACATGCGTTTATTGCATGAATTAAATAAAACAAGAAGTGTCTAAAATAAATGTGCACAATTCAACTGAATGATGACATTTACTTTGTATTCTTTGCATATTATCAAACTGTACACACTGAAATAAAATAACCAGAACATTAATGACTGATAGAGCTCATGGTTCATCTGTCAATCAGATGCGCTCTCAGCTGCTGATCTATGCTCATGACGTATTATTTATAATTATCATTGGCTGATAGAAATGTTTTAAAAAATAGTATTTTAGATGGTAATAAGAGCAAGAACCTCAATGATGTCATTATCTATTTTGTCATGCAGCGCTCAAAGTTGTGGACAAGCCAGTTCCACCATAAAATAATCTCTTAATCGTTTATCGACTGGAATAGGTCACGGTGTCGGCGTATGGGCCCTACTGGCTAATAAGCCCCTGCTATTCAGAGGCTGGAGGGCAAATGGCTGACCGAGAGGGCCCATGAAGCGTCCGACTGGAGATTAAGACTCAGGACGACGGACGTCTGGGTCCTCTCAGTTTGGCAGATAAAAAGGTTTTTGGGCTGACCGACAAGGAGAGCCTCGCTGGCCCAAGAATGGAAAAGGTAAGTTTGTCTAGCCGGGAGGTTCTTGCCGACATCCAATTGGAGCTTCCTGCTTGTGGCATCGAATGGGTAAACCTCTCCGAGCGTAGAAGGAAAGGTAAGTTGTGTGGCCGGGAGGCTCTCGCCGGCATTCGATGGGAGCACATGCATCGAATGGGTAAGTCTCGCCGGCCGTAGGAAGAAAAGGTAAGGTTTACCTAGCCTGGAGGCTCTCGCCGACGTCCAAAGGGAGCACGCGCATCGAATGAGTAAGCCTTGCTGGCATCTGGTGGGAGCTCAATACTTGCGGCACCAGATGGGTAAGTCTCGACGACCGTAAGGGGGAAGTTAAGTTTGTTTAGCTGGGAGGTTCTAACCGACGTACGATGGGAGTGTGCGGCATGTACTGATCGGAGATGAGCTGCACCTGCGCCCCACCGCCGGTATCGAGTCCCACGTAGGAGATGGAAGGATATAAAACTGGAGCGACTATAGTGAAGGACGAGAGAGGACCAGGCCTGGGACATTATTTTATGTTTGGTTTTTATTTTGAGCACACCAGTCGTCCATGAGGGACTGGTGTTCTGTTTTGTATTTATTTTGTGATTATTAAAATGTTTTGATTGTGCGCCGGTTCCCGCCTCCTTCTTCCCGATGATTAGGAAGTTTTTATCATTACAGTAAGGTTGTCTAGCCAGAAGGCTCTCGTTGGCATTCGGTGGGAGATCAATGTTTGCGGCACTGAACGGGTACACCTGTAGTTGGACGTGAAGTCCTAGGATGCTTGACCAGGAGGGCTCTTGCAGCCTTTGACAAGAGTTCAATATTCCCGCAACGGATGTGTAAGCAATGCCGTTGGTTGGAGGGAAACATCCACTCGACCGGGACAGCTCTTGCGGCGTCTGACAGGATTTAAATACTCGTGACATCAGACGGGTAACTACTCCGGTAATTTGTCGGAAAAGGCAAGGTTTGCTCGACCGGCAGGCAATCTGACGTGAATTCAATAGTCACTATATTGGATGGATGAGCCTTGCCGGTAGTTGGAGAATTTATATATATATATTTATTTATTATCTAATTATTTATTTTATTTATTTAGTCATTTATTATTATTTTTTTATTTACTGGGAGCTCTTTGCAGCACTTGGCGGAGAGTTCAATACTGAGAGCAATTTGAGTTGTCTAAAGGGGATGCTATGAGGGTTACTTGCGTGCTTGCATTCGAAGTTAATCGTACGATAAAATGGAATTCCCTGTCCTGTCAGTGTACCTCGAATAAGTGCCATGCATCTGGATTCATCGAGAGCCGTCGAGGTGATTATGCTTTTAAACGGCAAATTATATGGAGCTGACGGATTGATTAAGAGTTTTCAAATTTTTGGTTAAGAATTTTCAGATTAACCACTCCAGTGGGCTAATGAGAAACCGAGAAGGCGGGGCTTCAAAATGTTCATGAGCAGACTTTTTTTTTTTTTTTTTGTCACCTATAGGGGAAATCTGAACAGATTATTTCAGTGAATAGCTGAAACGTATAGCAACATTTGAGGTCACGACTTATGATTGCTGTAGCATGCCTGTTGTAAAGAATTGTTCAATATTAAAGATGGTGTACATTTGAATTAAATGTTTAGCAAAACGAGGGCAAGTTTGTACAGTGATGTGTAGAAACTATTGTCGGGAACGTTTGGGCCCTTGAAGGCTTTTGATATGATTAGCATGTACGTTAGATTGTTAGCGATGCATTATGTTAAGTTTGTTCTATGGAACAGTATGGTTAATTTTTTTTTTTTTGTTAAAGCTCCTACGGGTGTGAGAACTGCTACGGCAGTAGGGAAAATACAGAAAAGAGATACAGACGCTACTGCGGCAGTGGATAAATATGGCCGCGAAACATGCGTTAGCTTCTACACCTGAAGAACGTATTGATTTACGACAGGCGGTCTGCGCTACTAGAGGAGGCAGCCTCAAACTGCACTGCGGCCAGAGGCCGTGGTGAAAAGGCTGAGCCGCGGCGAGAAGCGAGAGAGACTGGCTGCGGTGTTAACTGGGGTGCTGCCCAGGCTGGTTGAATGCCTGCTGCTGCTGCGATTCAGCGCTCGAGGAGAGCCCGGTCTTGGGCGTGAGCGAGACGAGCTCGGGCTCGGGGCCTTGAACGGTCTATTGGCCACAACGTGTGGCTTAGCGAGAGGAGCAGCTGTCGCGATAATGCTTAGTGGTGTTCGGCGGCCATGTTTTGGCGAGGTAGGAGTGATCGTGGGTCTGGAAAAAGTGGCAGATCTGAAAGTATCTGACGCGCTCCTCCCGAACCTTGTTAACGAGAACATCATGTCTGCATCCAAAAACTGAAAAATGATGCCTTCGGAGGTCGAATTTCAAGGTAGGATGGCATCAAGGCACGTCTGAAATCAATGTCAGCTTCATTTCCTGTCTCCTGAGATGCCTTCATCTGGACGATTTTTGAAGGCAGCATAGATGTATCCTTCGCTGCCTTCAATATCCCACAATCCTGTGCGTTCCATTCTGTGAGAGTTAAGCCAAAAAATAAAGATGCCGTCTGAAAGTTGCAGTCGGTGGCCAGTTTGTGTTTAAATGTATGTTTCTGAAAAACCTTTTCCACATATGTAATTTCTAGCGAGAAATTTATATAGCAGTAATGAAATATCCACTCAGTTATCACCAAAGCTCTCTATATTTTGCTGTAGATCATTAAATCATTACTCCGCCTCAGAAGCCTGTCCGAAATCCGTTTCATGATGTGCCTCCGGGCAAAAACGCTGCCTGCAAAGTCATTGCCTGATTAGACAGCAAGGCAGCAAGTCATCTGCCTAAGTTTTCGGATGCAGCCCATGAAGTGTCATAACAGGTATTAATGTCCTTCCAGAAAGACTGAGATTTTTATCATTTTGATGCAGGATAAACAAGGACAATCTGATGCAGACCGATTTTTTCTTCCTTCACTCTTAAAAATAAAGGTGCTTCACGATGTGATAGAAGAACCTTTTTGTCTAAATGGTTCCATAAAAAACCTTTAACAGCTCAAGAACCTTTCTGCTTCCAAAAGGTTCTTTGTGGCGAAATACATTTCTTCAGATTATAAAAAGGCAGAAACTGAACGAGAGCAGCAGCAGCAACGACTCGCTCCGAGCAGGGCTCGAACCCGGGTCTCTGATGGGAGGCGGACGCACTAACAAGGAGGCAGAGATATTTGAAGCAGTTTTACTCACCGCCTGCGGTTCCAACACACGATCGTGACCCTTTTTCGTTGGGATTGCATGATCCTTAAGAAATAAACGATACGCAAATCCGTCGTCAAACTGGTCCTTGTTTGTAAAACAAGCATCTTCGAAATGCAGGGAACAAACACAAACACTTGCACAACTCTGTTGATGCTCTGTAAAAATAAACTCCATCCAATGGTCCCTTCATGCTGTTTTTTCTTTGGTAATCTGTGCAGGGTTGTCTTGCCCTGGCAACCAAAAACACTCCTTTTGTGACATTTCGCGACGCTCTCGCTCTGATCAGTGATTGTCTGTGCTCAGCCTCTCAGTGCTCTGCTATACGGGAGCGCGCGCTCTTCCGGCAGACGTGCCCTCAGGACCCATATAAGGAAATTCCGCTCCATCTAACGTCACACAGAGCCATACTCGAAAAAAACTTTCTGAAACGTGACAAACCGGAAGGAGTATTTTTGGAACAGAAATACTCCTTCAAACGTACAACTTAATTTTTGAAACTTTGTCCATGTTTAGCATGGGTATCCAACTCTTTAACAGTTTAAAAAACTCAGTATGCATGAAATAGCATTTAACCCCCCCTTTAAGCATTATTTAAAATAAAAAATAAATGCTCTAAAATGATTGATTCTGATTAGCTGACAGACATCCCAAACTGCTGATTTTTTTTCTTCTGTAACTGCATGGCCAAAGTTGGTCCAGGAGGGTCTTGACCACATTACCAGTTTACCAAATTAATAAGAGCTTTGCACCCTAGTACAGCAAAGAATCCAACACCACAAATATACTGATAAAACAAATAAATATAAAAATGACAAAATATTTGCATTTTTTAAACAAAATGATTTTTTATTATCTATAAAAATGATCTTGTTTGCTGCTCTCCCATCAATGTACAAAAAATTAACTCACAGACCCACAAACAGAAACGTATCAGCTTTACCACGCTATTACATCAACTTTTTTTCACTACTGAAAAATATTTCTCAGAAACAAGACCAGATGTCATAGATAGATAGCTGAGTGGTTGAGCTATCTGTCTGTAGGAACTGGTCATGAGCCAACCAGATTTTAATTAGTTAAGCTTGTGGCATTACTGTTACTAATACTGTCAAGCTGTGCAAATTAGATCATTTACACATGCTTACTCACACCCTCTTTCTTTCACTCTCATAACTGCATGATTTATATTATTATAGTTCTGAAATAATATACAAGTCTGGTGAAGGAGTTTTGGAGCTTCGGCAGGCTTTTAACAAAGGAAGAGAAACTGAAGTACGAAGTACCTGTGGCAGGAACCAGTCTTGAATGATGTTGCAACCGGTGCCCAATGCACAACCAATCTTCTCCGAGGTTTTGGTGTAAACACCCGGTCTGCACAAGCAAGTAATCTGAGACACTTGGCCACACTTGACTTCATGCAGGGCCGTAGCTGGGGTTTGCAGGGCCCCGGTGTAGGTTGTACCAGTGGGCCCTGTTTGAAATTGTTTACTTGTATTTTCGTTTTATATTTATTTGTGCTATTTACACAAGGTTGTAGGTGTCCAGCTACAGAAACCGAATAATCAAATGTAAAAATATCACTTCATAGTCTTTAATGTAAAATAAATATACAGTCAAACCAAAATTTATTCATACACCTTCAACATTTCTTACATTATCACAGTTTATTTTCTATAGTTTATAAATTGGTAATGAAATATGACAAAAACTTGTCTGTGAACAAATTCATATTGATAATGTCACTTAAATTTGATAGAAAGATGTGTAATGGATTACAATCAACCAAAACTTCAGACAACTGTTATTATGACAATATTCACACAATTATCAATACTTTGTTGAACATTTACTAATCAATGCTTCATTTTGTTCAGTCTGTGTTGTAAAAATGTTGAATTAGCAATAAAAATAAACATAACCCCCCCCCCCCTCCCCCCAGCAAAACATGGTCTGGTCAACGTGTCTGAATAACTTTTGGTCCCAATTTTTTTATTTCTAATATGCAATAGTTAAGTGGTCCCAACTGGTTTCAGAATACAGTAAGGGCCTTTCCATTTTTGAGACCGCTTAGCTGTTAAGTGGTTAAGAGCAAAAGACTGTGGATAATTTCTCATCCAAACAATATCTTCTTCCTTCTAGGGGGGTGAGAGGAGAGAAAAATAAAAATATTTGTTCCGGTTCCCAGACACACTGCCGCTCAGCCCTCCACCAGCTGAGTGAACTCCTCCGCGGTGCCTGGAGGTGGCACTGGATGGCCCTCGGTGGATGGCACGACACTCCTCCGCCACCCGGTGGACGGCGATGGCTCCACCGGTTTTGGCCAGCCGGCAGGAGTCCTCCTTTCCCTGCCTCTCCCCATCATGGCGGACTGCAGCAGGCTATGGCTCCCTGGCGAACGGCACCGACTCCTCTGCTCCCTCACGGATGGCAGCTGCCCCTCCACATTGTGGACCGATGGCAGCGTGTTCGTCCATCCCTGGCATCTCACTCCAGCCCTCCGCCCATCCTACAGCACTCAATACTTATTTGGGGTTCCTTTGGCCTGAATTACTGCAGCAATGCAGCGTGGCATGAAGTCGATCAGTCTGTGGCATTGCTCAGGTATTATGAGAGCCCAGGTTACTCTGATAGTGGCCTCCTCTGCATTGTTGGGTCTGGCATATCGCACCTTCCTCTTCTCAATACACCGTAGATTTTCATTGGGGTTAAGGTCAGGCGAGTTTGCTGGCAAATTAAGAACAGGGATACTATGAAATGAAATCTCCATCTCCATAAAGTTGGTCAGCATCAGGAAGCATGTAGTGCTCGAAAACTTCCTGGTATATGGCTGTTGACCTTGGACCTCAGAAAACACAGTGAACCAACACCAGCAGATGACATGGCACCGCAAACCATCACTGACTGTGGAAACTTTACACTGGACCTCAAGCAACATGGATTGTGTGCCTCTCCTTTCTTCCTCTAGACTCTAGGACCCTGATTTCCAAAGGAAATGCAAAATTTACTTTAATCAGAGAACATAACTTTGGACCAGTGCTTTAAGTGGCCCAAAAGAGGTGCCGGTACTCTATTATGGCATATATATATATATTAGTTGTAGAGTTGAAGAGATTACAAACTTGTTCTAATCTTGAGCTATTTTGGTAGATAGTGAAATCATTTGGCAGGAAGTTTATCTCTTGACATTTTATGAATAGAACGAAAGACCTCAGGCTGGTGACACACTGGCTGCATGGCGTGAGATTGGCATTTCTGCTGCGTGTCAGTTGCGTGGCAGCTGGTTCGCATTTTCTGTGTCTTTACACACCAGAATCGTGCCTGACGCGGCGCTGGCGCGCTGCTGCTGCTGTAGATGACATAGAGGGAGGCCGCCAACAGACCAGGCTCTTGTCTTAACCACAACAATTTCAACTTTTTTTTTTTACACACCTACACCTTCATGTTAAGCAGAAATATAAAGCCTACTGATAAAGGACAACGTCAACAGTATTGACTGCAAGATAGACTGTTTGACAGGTACAATATTTGAACAACACGCTTGCGTGTCACGTGAAAATAGGCTTTGGTTCTATTTCTAGCATGCACGCGTTTTCTGCGCGGCTCAAGCAGGCGTGTTGGAAGCGTTTCCAGGCAAAATATAGTTTCTTAAATAGCTCTGGAACTGTTTTAGTGCAGTCATATTTACTGTTGTTTGTTGAATGTTTGCATGCGATTCAAATCACATTGTTTCACATTGAATTTAATGTGACATTGAAAGATTGACACACAAACTACCTTAACCAGATTAATACGTTTAGGAAAAACTTGATACCTAGCAGCAGTGTCAGGAAATTGCTGGGTACATGTAAGTAAATTACATAAATTAATTTCAAAATAAATAAAACTCTTATCAGTTACACTTACTGAGAATTATGTAATTAAATAACAGTTTCTTATGAAAATGTTGATGATTACAAAGGAGGTTGCATCCGTTTTTTTTTTTTTGTTTTTTTTTATACACACCCAAATACAGATTTAAATTATTTGTTTCATAAATTGCAGTGATTAAAATATGAGACAACAGTGTTTCAGGAATTTGACACAAAATTGGACACATGCTTATCATAATTGTTTTATTTGCTATATGGATTTATGCTTTATTTTTATTTTTTTAATATTAACTGTTTTTTTCCTAGCCTATTTTTAGATGCTAGTGTTTCCTGTCAATGATGTGATAAAAAAAAAAAAAAAAAAAAAAAAACTGTATCATAGCTAGGCCTGTCACGATAACATATTTTTGCTGTGTGATATATGACCCCAAAAAGAATTGTGATTAGGGATATTATTGTAATTTTATATATAATCATAAGGTTAAAACATAATAATGCAAGAAGGCCTACACATTTCCAAATGACAACAAACTTTTTTTTTTTTTTTTTTGAATATTTAGATCATGGACTTTAAGTATAAAAATATTAGATAACTTAAAGACTTGATTTAAAAGTAAATACAAATTTTCTAACAAAAAGTGCAAATTAACAAGTACAAAAAAAAAAGAAAAATGCACAAATCACCTATAAGATGTATTTTATTTATTTATTTATTTTTGCAGATGAAACTTTTTTTTGTAGAAGCATTTTTTTATTTTTTTATTTGAGCTAAAACCACATTACTACACCAAATTATATACAAGAAGCTGCAAAAGACACAGGCACAAATGGAATGTAAAAAAAAAAAAAAAAACACATGACTTAAATTTTTTTGTAAATATAATGGCCAATTTATTTCATCACCAAAAATTATTGAGGTCATGTCCATATATTTCGCGATAAGTCGATATATTAATTATTGCGACAGGCCAAATCATAGCTGCCAAACTATTTCTTGTTATGGTCCTATATCTGTATTTAATCTCAGAATGATCTCAAAGAAAGACTTATTTCATAGTGGCTGTGCTTTAAAATTATTATAAACTCAATTCAAGTGATGAAGGATTTAGAAAGTCTGATTGTAATCAGTGTTGAGTAGCTTACTACTGTAAATCGGGTAACTTGTAATCTGTAACCTATTACATTTCCAAATTAACCTTCACAACACCGTCAGTGTGACGGACTGAAAATATTACAGTAAAAAATAAAAGTATTGAGTAATAATAGGTACCCCACAATTATTTTTCTCTCTCTCTTTCTTCAGTTCAAGTATTTAAAAGAGTCTAAAAAAGTTATTCTAATGTTACATAGAATTAAGCGTATTCTGAAAGAGGCCTGTAGGTGGCACACTGCACTAGAGTGATGAGGAATGCCGTTAGGGTCAAAGGGCAAAGTCATTAAGCTGCAGCCACTAATGTTTGTTTCTCATCATTTTATACAAGTACTATATTTCATCCGTCTTTGTTGAGACCAGTAACAGCAGCAATATAAAATATGATCATGCACAACGCTAGAGCCGTTATGTGAACAGTTTGTTTGCTGTATTCATCCACTCAATTACACTGCAACCTATTAACCCAGAGTTTAGAATGCTCAGTGTGAAATGTGCTGTTGAGTGTGTTAACAAGTTGATTGTATTCGATCACAGAATGGTGTCATCTGCCTCACGAAGTTTGGAATGACTTTGATAAAAATTAATTTACTAAATGATCGTACGAAAGGAATCCATGAAACTGAGTTCACTAGTTCACGCTTACATATAATTAGCTGAGGTATGGTATGCGTATTTGGCGTGCTGTCCGGGGAAGGGCTCCGAGCTCGGGAATGGCCCGAACCTAGAGTACCCCCCCTTTCCCATCTATTTATAAAGTGAACTTGAAGTGAGGAGATGGGGTGGAGGAGGGATGCTGATAAACCGTCAATAGATAGAGGTAAGTCAGCGATATTTATACTGTGGGATTGATTACTTGATTATGGTCCACCTGTGTTGGTTAGGTTAAGTATCTGACGCGCTCCTCCCAAATCTTATTAATAAAATTACATTTATTGTAATATCACCACCACAATAAGAAATCACATGAAATCCAAACTTACTCCTATTGTAAGGCTCGGAGGGGCCGGGATAATTTTTAATATAACTGATTGTTTTTGTCAAAAAAAAAAAAAAAAGTAATATACACCTAGGATGCCTCTGAGGTTTCAACACAGGCTAATTTTCATTTTTGGGTGAACTAACCCTTTAAGTATCCTTGAGGGATAGTGATTTAAGAACAGAAAACAGAAAGCACTGTAAGAAACTTTGCTTAGAACAGCATTATCTTTGTCTCTGGAAAGACTTTGCATTCTTACTGTTTTAATACTGAGGAGTCAGTATTCACACGAGTTTCTGGATATTGTTTTTTTTCAGCATTAGAGGTGGGGTAAGTGATTTCTGGTAGCCAAGGTTGATATTTATCCCCTACTCCAAAAGAGTCTCGCCTTTTGGTCTCTCTCCTATTTGTAGTGGAGATGAGTGGTACCCGGTGGGGTCTTCTGCTGTTGTAGCCTATCCGCCTCAAGGTTGTGCGTCTTGTGGCTTCACTAATGCTTTGCTGCATACCTTGGTCGTAAAGAGTGGTTATTTCAGTCAAAGTTGTTCTTCTATCAGTTTGAATCAGTCTGCCCATTCTCCTCTGACCTTCAGCATCAACAAGGCATTTTCGCCCACAGGACTGCCACATAATGGATGTTTTTCCCTTTTCACACCATTCTCTGTAAACCCTAGAAATGGTTGTGCGTGAAAATCCCAGTAACTGAGCAGATTGTGAAATACTTAGACCGGCCTGTCTGGCACCAACAACCATGCAATGCTCAAAATTGCTTACATCACCTTTCTTTCCCATTCTGAAATTCAGTTTGGAGTTCAGGAGATTGTCTTGACCAGGACCACACCCCTAAATGCATTAAAGCAACTGCCATGTGATTGGTTGATTAGATAATTGCATTAATGAGAAATTGAACAGGTGTTCCTAATAATCCTTTAGGTGAGTGTAATATAGGCAACTCTGTACTGGAATTGACATTTTCTGCTTTATTTTTTGCGTTTGCTCTGCTTGGGCTTAAATACTTTTGTTGTTATATATATATATATATATATAGTTTACACGCGTCTTTAACTAAAAGAAAACAAGGAGGTATAATTGTTTGCTTGTTCAGAAATGGTGACAAAAACTTCATTAAAAAATAATGTGTTTTACTTTAAACCTAATTCAAATGAACAAATATTTCAATTTTCATTTTTTATGAGCCCAAATATTCGAATACAGTATTTATATATATGCACACAGACACACCCACACACATAAATACAGTACATATATGCTTAGGACAATAAATACACTTTGAATGATTGATGATTGCTAAGTGATACTTTTATTAAGACAGGTTATGCAAAAGAATTTAAGAACTGAACTCACTTCACATTTCTAATTATTCTGTTGATCCATGGAATATATGGTGAAATCTTAATATACACATTAGGTTTCACAGGTGAATTGCAAAGGAATTTATATCCAAATATTGTGACGCCAACTGCAGTGTTTCCACAAACCAAAGGACCCCCAGAATCCCCCTGTTAAGAGAAAAAGTCAATAAAATACCTTATAATGTATCAGTTGAATCTCAGTTCATAAATTAACATAAGAATCAAAGTGTGTGAATCATCTTTTGTACGTACAATGCAGGATCCACCATGGCCATGTGTGCACATCATCTGTGAGTCTGAAAACATCCATCCCCACCTCTTTTGACATTCACTGTTGTTCATTATATGCACGTTTGCCTCCATTAGACAATCACTCTTTTGACAATTAGTACACAGTTTTCCCCAGCCCGCGACACTACAAGTATTCACCTCGACATCTTCACCTTTCTTTGGTAATGATATCCATTCAACATAGTTGTTTAGGTTGACTTTTTCCTGTAACTGTAATTCAAAAACACAACTTGTATAAATAAACTAATTTAAACATCTATTATAAAACTGAACTGCTGCTGATTATAGTGATGTTTGTGAAGTTGTCAACAGCTAGATTTACTGTATTACAAGTCGTTACCCTCAAAAGCATAATGTCATTCCAGGGAAGATGAATTTTATAGCTTGGATGTGGGATGTAGAACTGCACTCCGATACGATCTGAATTCTTACTGTTCCTTAAGTCATGAGCACCAATCACCACCGTCAGAATCTGAGTCCTGTTGAAAGAGAAAGTCATGATGCTCAGTTACATCATACAATGCACAGCAGTCACAAAATTATTGTAACTACACAAACCCTCACCCTTCCCTGCAATGACCAGCAGTCAACACAAACTCATCAGAAATGAGGAATCCACCACAGATGTGTTTCTTATTCAACTGAACAGAAACCATGTAAGGTCTGGAGTGGGGTTTTGCTTCTGTGCCATTCACTATACCCACATTCACATGCTGAGAAGCTGAGAGAGAGAAATCAGCTTCTTCAGTAAATAAAAATTTAATGTTCTTAAAACATTTGAATAATGTGCTGTTTTTTAATCAGTCTCACCAGTGAACGTCAGGTGTGGCAGCAGAGAGGCCAGCAGGAGCAGAGAGATGATGGTCATGATGAAGACAATCAATGAGCTCTCACTGGAAATCACTGTATATATAGTTTGATAGTGGGCGGAGAGACTGAGTTCACCAAGTTCTGTTTTTTTTTTTTTTTTTGCTATATGAGCAACACAGTGATCAAAAGATAATGTTCCCCTACTTCCGGTCTTACCTTCAGACTAAAGATATACAAAATGAAGCATGCATGCATGCATTTTGATTCTTTAATAATTTACAGGTCATAATAGAACTGTAGTTTTTTTTGTTGTTTTTTTTTACCTACAAATGCTTTTTTTTTATAGATATTTATTATTTCAGTTATTTCAAAGAACTTTGCCGCAGCAAACAAATCAAAAAGACACTAATCAAGCAAATAAATATGACAAACAGTATATAAATGACAAATTACTTACATTATTATTTATATATTTAAAAATATATATATATTTTTTTTTACTTTTTTCTGATCTCCTTCTCAGTACAAACACACATACCCACAGACTCGCACACAGAAACGTGTTCAGCACTTTTCATGCTATTTCATTGTTAAAAAAAAACATTTCTCAGAAGCAAGGCACAATTTTATAGATTAACAGCTGAGTGGTTGAGCTATCTGTCTATGGGATCAGGCCCTGAGCCCAGGCTCTGATTTAAAGATATTTTTATTTAAAAGCAGTTAGCAAATGTTAACATTAACTTTAAACTAATATTATTATATTTAGATGACTATATCTTTACATCTATGGCAGAACAGTGGTACCAATCCTGCTCTTGTAGGGCCATCATCCTGCAGAGTTAAACTCCCTTGGTCAGGAGAACATATATGGTACCTTAAATAGATGACTGGATTCGTCGTCGTGGATGTGGGACAGAGCTCATGTATGTCTCCAAAGGGCTGTCCAGAATCAGGAGATCCATGCCAATAAACAACATCGCCCATACCCTCCTTACCAACCTGGACAGAGGGTCTGGCTCTCCACACGGGACCTCAAGCTGCGGCTCCCAAGAAGTAAACTCAGCCCACAGTATGTTGGCCCATTTAAAATTGTATCTGCAATGGGCTGAATTCTCTTTAGAAATGTTGAATATAAAAATTAAGATATTTTACAAAAAATATTTTGGAGCTGCAATAATAAGGACCACTTTAAGTACAAAAAAAAAATCATTCTTTCTCATTGCGATAAATACTTAACATTTGCAATTAAGGACTGGATCCATGCAGGGTAATCTGAAATCTTTGCATAAACCTCAGGTCTTTCACGACTATTGCAGACTTTATGGTCACCAAACAATGTGACACCAACTACAGTGTCTCCACAAACCAAAGGACCTCCTGAATCTCCCTGTGAACACAGATCAATATCTAACTGAATTGACATTTCTCACTACTGATGGTCTCAACTTGATATTGTTTTTAAATGTACTACAGTTACCTCCATGACCGTAGACACATACTGAGTAGTTGTCGTTCCATTTATTTTTGCATTCAGTGTTATTCATGATATTCACCTCTGCTTCCATGAGACATGTGCTCTATTTCCAGTCTTCCTCAGTTGGCAACACTGCAGATAGAATCAGCTTGGATGTCTCCCTCTTGTGTTGGTATGGACATTGTCTTGACAATCTTGTTTTTTTTTTTTTTTTTTTACTTTTTTCTCTAGCTGTAATACAATAACATTATCATTTTTTAAATACAGTCTGACTAATCATTCAATAAGAGTCATTTGAACTACTGTTAATGTCACTAATGTCATTATGCAAAGTGCGATTGTTAAAGTCTGGATGCTTGTGGTAAGACTTCTCTCTGATGCGATCAGAACCCTCCTTCTTTTTTTCTTTTTTTAAGTCATGCACGCCCACCACAGCTGTTAGTTTCTTATTTCTGTGTAAGAAAGTCTTATTAGTGTAATGAACAAGATCTTTAAACTATGATATAATGAAACTTATCATTGCAGTTTAGACTAAATTTAAGTCTTACTGTACGTCTTCCTGCAATGTGTTGCAGTTATGACAAATCTATCAGAAATGAGGAATCCACCAGAGACATGTTTACAGCTCTTCTGAACAGAAACCATGTAAGGTCTAGAGTGGGGTTTTGCTTCACTATACCCACATTCACATGAGTTGAGAGAGAGATAGAGTTAGAAGTCATCTTCTTCTGTACCTACCAATTAGATATTCTTAAAAAATCAGTGTGATGTGCTTTAATACAATCAGTCTCACCAGTGAAAGTCAGGTGTGGGAGCAGAGAGATATTGGCCATGTTCAAAGTAGACAGTGAGTTATCACTAACAAAACTCTGTGTAAATAAAAGAGCATCAAACTCAGCATTTCCATTTGACTTAAAATATCTTGTAAGAAAGTGATATGCTCAAAATCCCAGCTGGAAGCAGGGCACCAAACTGAGGGTCATTATCTATGATCAACCAGTTTGGTTGACCTTGTTGAGCAAACTGAGCTTTGCAGTGGTTGATGACTGTCTCTGCAGATAAATCAAGAAGCAATTCACAAATTCACCCTTAAATCTATAGTCTGAAAGCGAATAGTAAGCATATTTTTCCATGCTGTCCTGGGGGATGGGTCCGGGCCCGGAGCATAGCCTGAACCCAAAGAACTCCCCTATCCTTAATTTTGGGATAAAATAGTTTAAAAGTTAGGTGGAGGAGGGATGCTGAAAAACTGTCGTAGGACAGGAGGTAGGAAGGCTGGATATATATACACTTGTTGTGCTAGTTAAGATGATTAGCTAAACAAGATGCACCTGTGCCAAATTGGATGATTATCTGATCGTGCTCCTCCCGAACTTTGTTAATAAAACCCCATTTAAATCTCCCAAAAATCTGAGAAGTGGTTCACAATTAGAACATAGTCCCCTTTTGCCAATGACTGGACAAGTCCATGATGACAATTTGTCATGGCCTGCTTAGGATGTCATGAGATAGCATGGTTTCTTTCAGTTGATTGTGTGCTGTAAGTTGAACTGTTAGGGGCCGTATACATATCTCGCCTAAAAACGCGTGGAAAACGCTAGGCGCGCCACTTTTTCCATCTTTCCAAAGCGCTTGGGCAGTTGCGCCCCTGAGGCGTCTGCCTTTGCAAAGCAACCATGACGTGCCCTCTCCATGAAGACGCGGAAATTTCAGCAAAGGATAAATGGATTTGCAGCTCTAAAAATCGCTCGCTGTAGCGCTGCTACTAAATTTATTTCAAAATGGCAATCCCTATACAGCTATGAACAGCTGTTCCTTCATCTTGGCTAAGTTTTCAACGTTGTTACGGGAAAGGATGAAGCTGATTAGTTAGTTCTTGTCACATAACCCGCGGTGCGCTTGCGGCTCTCTGAAAAGTTGAGATGTTTTTAACTCGATGCGGTGTGGACACGCCTGGAAAAATGGGCGCGTCGCACCGCGTGCCCGTTGCCTCCGCGTCGCTTCCATTATGAGCACGCCTACATTGGAAATAACGAACTTGCGCGTGCAAAAGACGCGATATGTGAACGGCCCCTTAATCAGAAAGTCTTCTGGCCAAAGGTATTCTTCGTTGACGAGTTGTACATCTTACTACTTCTTTTCTGCAGATAACATATGGAATGCTGCTGTTAAGCTGCTTTCTTGTCTGTATAGTCAGCAAGTAAATCGATGAACATTTTAGGCCCCAGCTTGTGGACAAGCTTGAGGCTGTAGTGTTGAAGTGTCAGAATCATGCTTTGAAGCTGCTTGGGTGCATGATAAGTGGTTTTCTGGAAATAGAGATCAAAGGGTTTGTGGTTAGTCTCTGCTGTTACCAACTCTCAGTTGTGCAAGTAATTCTGAAATCTTTGGCAAGTAAAGACAATACTGAGATACTCTTTCTCGATCTGAGCATATTTTTCAATATATAACTGAAGGTACATTTCTCACTACTGATGGTCTCAATTTGATATTGTTTTTACATACACTACAGCTACCTCCATGGCCATAGACACACACCTGAGTAGTAATCTTTTCTTTTATTTTTGCATTCATTGCATATATATATATATATATAATTTTTTTTTTTTTTTTTTTTTTTTTCTTTTTTTTTTTTTTCTCTAAGAGTATAGCCAGCATGTTTAGTTTTGCTTATAGCTTAAACTTTACCTGAAGGTTTCCTGCTCTGACTCAAAAGCTAAACTACCCACCCCCTCTTGTTCAAAGCAGGAGCACTAGCAGCACTAGTGCTACTGTTGCTTCTTTCGTCACCTTCAAAATAAATAAGCATTGTACACTAGGCTACATATTGTAGGCTAGAAATGGAAAATCAATTTCTGGTCAATTTTGGCACTAAAAACTACTGTATCCCCATATGTAAAACAGTGTGCTAGTTTGTCATCAAGATGCTCTTTTAAAACATCTATCATTATATACATTTGTATATAATGCAACTCTATTGTAAGTTGCTTTAAATGAAAGCGTCCGTCTGCCAAATAATTATGTAAATATTAGGGTGGAGTTCAACTTTTTCACAGTTCGGTTTGTTTCACAGTTTTAGAGTCACGGTTTCGGTACCATTGTATGTGCTATGTTTATGAAAAAACTATACTTAATTTTTTTTTTTATTATAATTATATATATATATATATCATATTATAAAGAATATTCTAACTACAAGCAACAGCACAAATAAATACAATAGAGTACAGATACAAATATGGAAAGCATATTTAAACTGTCTGAATCATTCCATGTACCCTATATAATACACTACATTCCATTCACCATACAGAAAATACAAATTCTGTAAACAAGTAAGCGGTTCCAGCCACAGTTTCAGCATGTATTTATAAGCATAATACCTTATAAATAACCTAAAGAGTTACTTCAACCCCAAAATGTTTTATTTAATTTTTATTAATCACGAACCCCAATGTCATTCCAAATCCGTAAACGCTCAATTCATCTTGACAACTCAATTTAAGATATTTTGGATGAAAACCAAGAAGGTTGTGACTGTCCCATACACTACCTAGTAACTTGCACTGTCAAGGTCCAGAAATGTATGAAAGACATAGTCAGAATAGTCCATCTGCCATCAGTGGTTCAACCATAACGTTATTAAGCAAAAAGAGTATTTTTTTGTACGCGAAGAAAACAATAATAACAACTTTATTCAACAATTTCAACCAACACCCGTGTTGTGCCTCGTTCCACGTTCTCTGCGACCTTGCATTGATTACCGAGAGCTGAACAACATCACAATAAAGAACACCTATCCATTACCACTCATGTCTTCAGCTTTCGAGAGGTTGCAGGGAGCATCTATATTCACTAAATTGGATTTACGTAATGCTTATCATTTGGTCCGCATCAGGAAGAGGGGATGGAAAACCGCCTTTAATACCCCTAGAGGGCACTTTGAGTACTTGGTGATGCCGTTCGGGCTCTCCAACTCGCCCGGGGTTCTCCAAGCACTCGTGAATGACGTGTTGAGAGATATGGTAGATCAGTTTATATTTGTTTACCTGGATGACATACTGATTTTTTCTTCATCTCTCCAGGAACACGTTCAACACGTCAGACGAGTGCTCCAGAGGTTACTTGAGAATGGGCTTTTTGTCACGGCGGAGAAATGCGTATTACATGCACAGTCTGTCCCTTTCCTAGGGTATATCGTTTCGTCCGAGGGAATACGTATGCACCCTGACAAAGTTAAGGCTGTGATGGATTGGCCATCTCCAGACTCCCGTAAGGCCATACAGCAGTTTTTGGGGTTCGCCAATTTCTATCGACGTTTCATTCGTAATTTCAGCCAACTAGCCTCACCTCTGACAGCCTTGACCTCTCCCAGTACTCCGTTCACGTGGTCGGACGCAGCTGAGGCTGCGTTCACTAACCTCAAGAACCGCTTCGTTTCGGCTCCCATCCTTGTGGCCCCTGATCCCACACGGCAGTTCGTGGTGGAGGTCGACACGTCAGAAGTGGGGGTAGGAGCAGTGTTGTCCCAACATGCTGCTTCGGACGATAAGGTACACCCTTGCGTGTTTTTCTCACATCGACTATCTCCTTCCGAACGTAATTATGACATTGGCAATAGAGAGTTGTTGGCAGTCAAATTACCCTATCGTACCGCCCGGGTTCCAAAAATGTCAAACCCGAATTCTTTGTCATGTCTTTTTGATCCGTCCGCCTGTCCGGTGACTGCCGAGTGTATTTTGCCTGAGAAATTAGTGGTCTCAGCACTCGTATGGGAGGACAAGTCGAAGGTCAAGATGGCCTTAGAAGGGGTGACGCCTCCGTCCGGTTGCCCACCGAACCATTTATTTTATTGTGTGATTCAACAGCAGCTGAGTGCACGTTGTCCTCCTGGAAACGCGATTGGACTAATTTTGGACTAGTTTTGAGAAGCAAGTGGGCAGGATTTGTTTTGAAAACCTGGCAATCCTGATCTGAATGCACGTGCTGGAGATGTACTTTTAAGGTTTTTTTTAAGTTTTTACTGACGAGATGCGCATGAAAATCGCATTCGATTTTTTGCACAGCCCCTACCATCTAGTTAACAAAGCTAAACAGTAGGGGTGCTCCGATCACGATCGGCCGATCGTTAATGCGCATCTCGTCAGTAAAGCCGGTTCTATAATCAGCGGTTAATTCCATGAGGTGCGTGATTTCACATAGAGCAGCTGTTACTACACAGAGCCGTTGTTAACTGAGAAGATGCGCCAATAAACGCTGAAAATTAACGTGATTTGCGCATCTTCTCTATTAACAACGGCTCTGTGTAGTAACAGCTGCTCTATGTGAAATCACGCACCTGATGGAATTAACCGCTGATAAGAAAACCGGCTTTACTCACGAGATGCGCATAACGATCGGCCCGATCGTGATCGGAGCACCCCTACTAAACAGCGTTGCCCTTTGTGTAATAAGTTACAGAAACTGTTAAATGCACCAACTTAAATAATAAAATATACTTACCGATTGTGGTCCATAAACAACGCTTTCTCCAGACAAAGAGGGAACTGCTCCATCTTGCAAGAATAATCTTTGTGCGAATCCGGCATTAAACTGATTGAGATTGAGGAAGCTGTCCTCAGCAAAATGTGCTGCACATAGTTTAACATGTGGATTATAATTTTTGGTAACCGAGTTAAACATAAATTGTACCCATTGATCTCTAAGTACAGCATCCCTGGGAAGGCCAAACAAAGGGTGATTAGACTCCGAGATGAAAATATCAGCGTTTTGACAACATGGCGACCAGTTACAGATTTACAAGTTACCCTGTTTAAAATGTAATAGTAGTGTAACTTTTTCAATTACTTTATTAAAGTAATGTAACTAATTACTTTTGAGTACTTTTTGATTACTTTTTTAAATTTGTGAAAATTAAATAATAATAAATAAAAGCATACATCAACTTAAATACAGTTATCTAATAAGCATGTGACATATTCTGTGCAATAAACTCTTGAAACATTTGTGGTTTTTTAAACTGCTGTCTATTTGTATATGATGATAGTTTTCTCAAAATAAGTAAAATGCATGAAGTGACACAGAGCAGTTCTAGAGATTATGTTTATGTGCTTGTGTACTCCTATATTGAGGCGGCAGAGGTTGAAAACACTGCGAGCTTCAGTAGGCCTATGTGTAGCAAATGAAACCATGTCTTTGCCATTAATTTACAGGAGGGGCAGACTGGGAAAAAAAAAAATCAGACTGGAAAATTCTAACTCATACAAACAAATTCATGGACAAAACTATTTTTTGTATGGACCTGACATAAAAAAGGTTTAAATCTTTAATTTGGGGCCATGAAAAATAATTAAAAGTTCTCTCCTGAACTACACCTTCACTTCCATTTTTCTCTTCAGTCTCTTTATTTTGCCCTGCTATCTATCTCTCTCATGACTGTAATACTCAAGTTTGAATAAAATTATACTTTACAATACTCTACAATACTACAATATCTTTATAGAAAAATCCTAATACTGTACACGAGTCATGTTTTTCCCTTCTATTGCTTCTATTAGCCTATATAAAGTAAAATAACCTTGTTTTTTTTTTTTTTTGTGCAGATGGATTTGTGTTTATTTTTAAATACATAAATTTGTAAATGAATTTTACATTTTTGGTTACCACAGTTAAACAATAGGAACCATTTTCTCTGGATTTATAGTTAAAATAATAAAACGTAAATTTTTCGTAAGAGTTGTGTTGTTGTCTGTCGTAGCTTCCCCAAAAAAATCTGATTATTTTTCAGCTAAATTACTACTGTAACATTACAACAGATAATAATGATGCCCTTTATATAGTATTTTGAGTGATGACTGATGAACACATGCTGCTGCTTGATTAAATAAATAAATAAACAAACACAAAAAATCATCTTTACAGATTAAACTGACCTGAAACCCTGAACAGTAGTTCAGCTTCTCTGCTCCAACAGTCCACTCTATTCTCTCTCTCTCTCTCTCTCTCTCTCTCTCTCTCTCTCTCTCTCTCTCTCTCTCTCTCTCTCGCATTGATTACTCAGAGTCTGATCCAAACCGTTTGGCGGAGGCGCGGAGAGCGCACAAGTAATGACTAACACTTCATGACGTATTAGTGATTTAATTATCAAATGGCGGATCCGCAAATGATCGCTTTATTACATTCGGCATGCAATTATACAATAACAATATTAAAATAGAGCGCCAAATGGGCTGCCAGGCCACCGGGAATTGTCCCGGTTCTCCCGGTGTCCAGTCCGCGCCTGATTTCCACAGACATGCAGAACGTGCAGGAGTCATATATTGCATTTTGGGTGCTTAATATTCACAGACACTAGTCTATGTCATGTTTTGATTCAAGTGTACTGACCTACTTTTGATTTAGTCATCCAAAATGTGGCATATTCCGTCTGCGTTAGGCATTCTGTTTTTTATGACTGGATTCTACGAACCAGACCGTGTTTCCACATCCCGGAAATTATTAGGACGTATGTCTCAGAATAGTCTGTGCAATTTGGGAAATAAATCAGTTAAATCTGTATGTGGATGTGTGTAAATATTCAAATGTAATCCCCTTTGTAATCGTTTAAAATTTCATAAAGTAACTGTAATTTAATTACTAATTTTTTCTTAGTAACTGTAACTAATTACAGTTACATTCATTTTGTAATTAAATTACGTAACGCCATTACATGGAACTAGTTACTCCCCAACACTGATGGCGACAAATACACTCTACAAACGCAACTCTTCCTCTTCTCCATCGGAGAAGACCACGCCCCCTTTTTGTGTATTCCTGTGGGCGGAGGTTAGTCAAAAAACTGTTCTAGTGACGTCATTAATGAAGAAAGTAGAGAGATGTAGTCCAAATTGGTCGTTCGATGTAGGCGAATTCTGTTAAATAAAATATCTCACTTGGTATTGAATTTTGAGCTTTAGAATTTTACAGATATTATTTATACTGTAACAACAACATTACACATTGACTAAAGTTTGAAACATGGGATCATGAAGAACGGGACCTTTAATAGTTTTTTGCAAGTTTGTCTGAGATACAACTTAATAAAATCCAAAATATATAAAATATGTCAAAAAATTCCTTTGTGTGTGTTTTACTAAAGTCCAGATCATATAAACAGTGACAAGAAATCTGTTTTGGAAGATTTCACTCCATGATCAAGTAAACAAGCTATTACTCATTTCCCTAATGTCAAATTGTAAGTATATGTGGCTGTGACAAGGATAATGTCATGGTGATACTGTGAGGACCAAAGAGATGATGGAGATTCAGAATACTTTTTATCTTTAATAATCCAAAACAAGGGGTATCACAGAGCTTGGCAGGAACACTCAAGTAGCACATAACACGGATGTATAACAGCAGAAAAAAAGGAATCAAGAGGCAGACGACACTATAAATACAGGGCTTAATGAGAGGTAATCAACGGGGCACAGATGAAACAAATAAGAACTCAACAAGAGGGAGAACTAGGTCACATGGAGGACATTGGGAGAAAAAACACAGTCCACGGACGTGACAGATAACATATTAAATGATTGATGTTTTTCATGTGATACTTTTATTGAAATAAATTCATGAATTCACTTGAAATTTTTTATTATTTTGTTGATCCACTCCAGATAAGGTGAAACCTTAGTATACACATTAGGATACATAGGCGAATTGCAGAGATCCAAGACATGAAATGATACGATACCAACTGCAGTGTCTCCACAAACTAACGGACCCCCAGAATCTCCCTGTTAAGAAACACAAATTAATAGATTCCTTAAAATCATATATCAGTTTAAACAAGTTCATAAATGAACAGAGTCTGTGAATTGTACATACATCGCAGAATCCACCAATGCCATATGTACACATCATCTTTGGAACTGAGTATATCTCTCCCCATCTTGTTTCACATTCTGTGTTATCCATTATATACACCTTCATCTCCATTAGACGATCATTAGCTGAGCCTTAGTCCGTAGGCTTCCCCAGCCAGCGACACTACAGACAGAATCGGCTTTGATGTCTCCCTTTTGTCTTGGTATTTTAATAATCTTGACTTTATTGTTTTCTTTGACTTTCTTTTGTAGCTGTAATGCAGTAACATTATTATCATTAAAAGATACTGAATCATATTTTTTACATTATATTTAAACATCTTGCATTTTCTATGATCTTTATACACTGTTTAAAAAACTATAGACCCGATTCCAAAAAAATTGGGGAACACTGTACAAATTGTGAGTAAAAAAGGAATGGAATAATTTACAAATATCTTCAATAGAATATTCACAATAGCATGTAGATAAATATAAAATGTTGAAAGTGATATATTTTGAAATGTCATGGCAAATATGGCTTATTTTGGATTTCATAAGAGCTACACAATCCAATAAAGTTGGGACTGTTAGCAATAAGAGGCAGGAAAATGTAAACGTAACATATAAGGAACAGCTAGAGGACCAATGCAACTTATTAGGTCAATTGGCAACATGATTGGGTATAAAAGAGCCTCTCAAAGTGGCAGTGTCTCTCAGAAGTCAAGATGGGCATAGGATCACCAATTCCCCCCCATGCTGTGGCGAAAATGGTGGAGCAATATCAGAAAGGAGTTTTTTAGAGAAAATTTTGCAAAGAGTTAGAAGTTATCATTCTATAGTGCATAATATCATCCAAAGATTCAGAGAATCTGGAAAAATCTCTATGTGTAGGGGTCAAGGCCGGAAAACCATACTGGATAACCATACCTTAGACGTAGAGCTGTAATCGGGCCTTAAAAGTTAGGCACGACAGGACAAGAGGCCTGACAAGTACATTTTGATTGACAGCTTTTTAAAAGCCTTTTTAAAAGCCTGATTTCGCAATAACGAAATTAAGATAAAGGTTCCGCCAGATTTCCTTCGCCACTAGCAGCTGACATTTAATAAAAGAATAATGCCAAAATTAGCCTATATAGACTACACTGTCTACATTATGCATTTAAGACTTAATTAATATTTAGTTATAATTTGAAAAATCTTTACTCACCTAGATTAGGCTAGGCCTACATGTTTTTATGGAGGAAGATTATTGAATCCACTTTACAGGCTTCAGCGCGTTCCTGCACTCACTGATTGTGCACCCAGCAATATAACCCACTGGCTCATTATTTTCATTATAAACATGGTCAAAACTTTTTCCACACCTCAGACTTTGCTTTAGTGCTGGTGCAACCAAAACGTAATCGCCAGAGGCAAGCCTCCGTTTCTCGCATGCATTTCCGCATCTTTCTAACGCTAATCGAAACACATCACATGACCGCTCATTTACATCGCAAACCGGAGCCCGAGCCCGGTCTGAGTCCGTGTAAAATTATATACATTAACCTAGGCAAAGATCTTCAGCTCAACCTGTCCTCCAACCAATACACTCATATAGGTTCGTTTGTCCAAATCCCTGAAATACGACCCATCAGAGCGTATACTACAATTGCGCCCCTATCGGCAAAAGGTCGTTTTCATATTAATGTCTTGTACTCTTTTATTTGTATTGTGATTGTGGTTCGTGTAGCTTAGTTGTTAGATTATTGTGTTATACCTTGATATGGCAATCATGCTATTATGGGTTCGATCCCACAGAACGGATGTGCACGTAAAATGTGTATGCTCAATAAGTCATAATTTAGCATGATTTAGCATGTGGGTTAGGTTTAGGGTGGGGTTAGGAGTTGGTCATTCGAACAAATAAGCCACCTAGTAAAATATGTAAGGAATTACTGTGAGATCGGTGTAAAAAGACCACACATTGCATTTAAATAAGTGCGTTTTGATTGGTAATGACGTTATATTTCATTTCATGACGACTGACATAACGCGGATACTGTCATTATTTTAATGGCCGCTAGAGGCCGCTTAACTTTAAAACGTAAATATAGGTCGTAATAAGGTGCTTTTACAAACGACCTACTTTGGTTGTTTTTTGTTGGAGGACAGGCTCCTTCAGCTGTACTTAGACGGCACTGCATCACATACAGGGAATGCTACTGTAATGGAAACATTGTGGTGAACACAATCCATTCACCGTTGCCCAGCTAAAACTCTGTAGGGTCAAAAAAACAAGGCATATATAAACATGATCCAGAAGCACAGGCCTTTTCTCTGGGCCAAGGCTCATTAAAATGGACTGTGGCAAAATGGAAAACTGTTCTGTGGTCAAACGAATCAAAATTTTGAAGATCTTTTTGGAAAACCGCAACGCCATGTCATCCGTACTAAAGAGATAAGGACAACCCAAGTTGTTATCGGCGCTCAGTTCAGAAGCCTGCATTTCTGGATGGTATAGGGTTGCATGAGTGCGTGTGGCATGGGCAGCTTACACATCTGGAAAGGCAACATCAATACTGAAAGGTATATCCAAGTTCTAGAACACATATGCTCTCATCCCAGACGTCAACTCTTTCAGGGAAGACCTTGCATTTTCCAACATGGACAATGCCAGACAACATACTGCATCAATTACAACATCAAGGCTGCGTAGAAGAAGGATCCGGGTACTGAAATCTGAAATCAGATCTTTCACCCATAGAAAACATTTGGCGCATTATAATAAGAGGAATATGCGACAAAGAAGACCTAAAACTTTTGAGGCAACTAAGCCTGTATTAGAAAAGAATGGGAAAACATTCATATTCCTAAACTTGAGTAACTTGTCTCCTTAGTCCCCAGACATTTTGCAGACTTTTATAAAAAGAAGAGGGGATGCCACACAGTGGTAAACATGGCCTATGTCCCAACAATCAACTTATTTTTCCCTTAAAATGATACATTTTCTCAGTTTAATCATTTGATATGTCATCTATGTTGTATTCTGAATAAAACATTGAAATTTGAAACTTCACATCATTGGCATTATGTTTTTATTCACAATTTGTACAGTATCCCAACTTTTTTTGGAATCTGGTTTGTACTTTAAAAGTAAGTGTTTGTGCAGTCCTTAAAATTAAAAATAGTTAGTTAGTTAGATTTTTACCCTCAAAAGCATAATGTCATTCAGGATTGAAGGTCTGCCAGGCTATAGCCTGGATGCTTGTGGTAAGACTTCACTGCGATGCGGACAGACCCCTCATTCTCATTCTTTAAGTTATGTGCCCCAATCACAGCTGTCAGTATCGTATTTCTGTTGAAAGAAAGTCTTAGTAGCAAAATAAAGTTTTTTTTTTTTTTTGTATTCTTTTCGAAAGAGCATATTGTGCATACTCCTTTCATGACAAAACTTTGAAAATCATTTACTACTGTGAATTCATCTAAAAACATTAAAAATATTGCAGTTTAGACTAAACAAAAGCCTCACTTTTGTCTGCAATGTGCAGCAGTCAAGACAAACTGGTTATGAATGAGAAATCCACCACAAATATGTTCCTTGTTAATCTGAAGAGAAACCATGTAAGGTCTGGAGTGGGGTTTTGCTACCCGACCATTCACTATACCAACATCCGCATGAGCTGAGAGAGAAATACAGACAGTAACTTATTCACCCTACAAACACCTAGAAACACATTATTGAGTTCAGAAAAAAATCCAGAAACCATGCTGAGTCGTGGTTGTGATAATACATCTTTTAGTGATTAAATAAATATGGAGTTTAGTTAATCAGTCTCACCAGTGAAAGGTCAGGGCTGTGGAGCAGAGAGGCCAGCAGGAGCAGAGAGATGATGATTCATGATGAAGACAGTGAGCTCTCAATGACAAAACACTAGAAAATATAGTTTAAAAGGTGGCGTGGAGACACTGAGTTCCCCTAAGTCTTTTTTTCTTTTCTTTTCTTTTCTCTCTCTCTTTCTCACTTTGTGGTATAAGTGACAGAACAAATGACTCACTATTGTTCTGTTAATCTTTGTGGTCTCATTTCCAGACTATGGATGGTTTGGTTCTAAAACTGTTATGTAGCTCACCATACATTTTGTACTTGAATACTATAGCGTTCATAACCATAAACATAATTATATAGAAGTGGAAAATCTTCATAAAACAGGTG
>NW_020524131.1:0-18876 GCF_003368295.1 Carassius auratus | reverse complement strand
ACGGAACTTTTTTGCAAGACCAATCGCTTTGTGTTATGCCCCGTCCTTTGAGATCTCAGGCAAAAGAAGAAGAAGAAAATATTATTGTCAGCATTCACGCCAACGCATGACGCAACAAAATAACAATCCCCCATTTTTAATCACCCACAGTCAGTAATCTAAGGCGTTCTGCTGTTTCAACACGGACTCTAAGCAACAATCTGCTTTCAGTTAGCACCAGCTGAGACAGCCCTGTCAGGATTCCTGTGCGAGATAATTTAAAGTGGTCTTCTGTGGGGCTATCAACAAAAGATGGTGCTCCTCAGTTTATGAAGCATTCTTAACAGCAGCTGCAACATGCCAAACTCAAACTTTCAGATAAACTTTGGAATTTACTCAACTCATCAGTAGACGGTCACAAAGAAGCTTGTGATATAATATAAACAAAGACACACACAGACACATAAACACAGAGAGATTTAGCCAACAGAAAAGAATGACAAGGCTGATACTCAACAAAGACTTGAGCAGACCGGGCTGTTTTAGGTGTTATCCCTTTTTTTTCACTTCAGCCTTCCTAAGACCTGCCAGATGTTGAAACTCCCATTAGTCTACTTGCCTCTTTTCCCTGCACATTTTGAGTCATCAACAATGGTTATCATTTAACCAGAGCTAGTTTGATGCATGGGATTCTATCAAGGTCATTTAGATCACTTTAGATTGTGTAGTGCATCCGTGCAATTTGACTATAGATTTAGATAAAGGCTTTTTTATGTTTTCCCAAACAATAGCAATCAACATGGCTTTTAACTTTAAAGTTTGGAATGATTTGCAAGTAAATCATCATGGTATCTTGATAATAGACTATAGTCATTTCAGGTTGACATTGTGGTCCAATCACATATTTAATCAAGGCTCTACCATTAACCCATCGTCATCTTTTCAAAGATGAATGTTGCCACAATCTAAATATTAATGGGGGGAAAGGGCATTGATGAAAGCCGATGTTATGCACTTAGACTTAGTGGCTTTCTGCTGTTTCAGTTTTATATGTGGAACCTAACTGCCAAATGTTCAGATATTAAACTTTCCCCCTAACACTGGCAATAATTTCGACATCAATGGCTGGCGTTATTGCAGTGTTGATTGGATCAGGCCAATGAGTTCTTTTAGTTTTGATTGGCTGTGGTCTGTGAAGTCATATTGTAGTTAGGGTACAGCTGTAATAACATCAGCAAACTTTTTCCAGAGCTGTGTCCACTCCCTGCAACACAAAATGCAGAACTCATACAAAAAGTCTTTGAAGTCTTTGAAATGAACGGCGATCAAAGATCTTTCAACATTCACATTGACAAGTTGTATTTTTGGATACCCTAAAACCCTAAAAGCAGAAGTATGATACAACTGAATGCTGACCTGTGAAAATAAAGATGACATTGCTTATCTGGAAGTGCATATGCCCTTAGGCCAATACTTCATATCATTTTTTTTACCCTTCACAATCATACTTATTGTGTAAAAACGAATGCATGCTGAGCCCAAACCACTGGTGCAACAGAACTTTTTCTCAAGTATCTGCACTAAAAACACTGCAGGGAATGTAGTTGGCAGCAAAGCATTACTCACATCTCTGTCTTTCTGTCTGGATCCCGAGGAGGTCTTCATTGTGTAGATAGAGTTGTTGGAAGCTCTGTCAAGGATAGTGGTGACATTTAGAGTCCAGACACCATGTTGTCTCCTCTTTTTGGTGCCTTTGTTATTTTATGATAGTTACATTAGTCTTTGCCAAGAACTCAAATAGCTTTTATTGGTATGCTCAACAGGGGGTTTACATTTACAAAGCATTACCTAAATATTTAATTTAAATTGCACCCACATATGAACATTTTCATCATATTTTCAAACACTCATATTTTTTCTGGTCTGTTTGATTTTCTTTCTTCTTTAGAACACTTGGCCTAGTCTTTCAGAGTGGCGAACCATCTACAGTCTCTTCTTTAGAACACAAAAGGAGAAATACTAATGTTGGTAACTGATTTCTCAGCAGGATTGATGATTTCAGAGTAAAAAAGGACGCAAAATTATAAAGGTTTGTTTTATGGTGCTTTTGCATTATTTTTTAAAAGCTTGATTACTCAGTGTCCTGTTATTTGTAACTGTATTATTTCTTTAAGTTATTTGATTTAAATGTGCAAATTGTGCAGATCATTGCCAGCTTGAATCAGCTCTGTTTTAATGGTTTGCCTTTTCTTATATGAAGACTTGATACACTTTGCAGCTTGGTCTACAAATCTTTGTTTATGTTAGACGTGGACTTGGACTCTTTGTGGTAGATCGTGGTAGACGGTACATTTGTCCCAAATTAAAGCATATTTTGAAGTCAAGGAAGCTATTTAAAGAGAGTGAAATAAATGAAAATTCTGTCATAATTTACTCACCCACAAACCTATATGAGTTTATTTTATTCTGTTGAGCACAAAAGAAGATATACTGAATAATGTTGGTAACCAAACAGTTGCTGGTAGCAAACATGGAAAAAAATACCATGGAAGTTAATGGCTATACAGTCAACTGTTTGGTTAAAGAATTTTACATAAATGAAACCATAATTTTCAATCTGAGTGGACTATCCTTATAACTAGACAGATCTATCTTTTCTTTCCTGTTTTTAAACATTTGAGTTCGTCTTGATTCACTTTCATCTCACTTCCTTTTGAATTATTCTGTGAGTAATAATTCACTCAATGATTCAGTCATTCAGTGTTGATCAGATTAACTTTAAATGCTTCAGTAAAAAAAGCTAGTGTTACATATGCTATAATGTCACATAGCATGCAATAACGATTTCTTTCCTAAATGTAATGCATGGGAGTATCAAGTGAGCAAAGATCATTCACCACATTCACGTTAGTGACTCAACTAACACCAATTTCCCCATACAGCCGCCCACAGCCTAAGCATAAGCTCCACTCATTTAAGTTCAAATGTAACCCCAAACACTCCAACACAACAGAAACTCTTTTCCTGATCTAATTAAAACATATAACACTGACAAATATTTCCCTTCATTCAGAAAACACATAAATTAGCATTTAAAGGTCCCCTGAAGTGTCTTGAAGCACACAGCATTATTTATAGCCTTGTCCAAATACCCACTCTTGCGATCTTTGTGTTTGTCAAACTTTTCATTACCGGATGGGACACACTTATAGTAAAATGCAAATGTTTACATAGCTTTATTTTAATTTGAAATACTTTGCATTCTAAAATCAACTTCTAAACGTCTGTTCAGTAGTCCCTTTAACATGACAATTTAAATTTTGGCGCTTCTAATTAAGTGATAAAAAGAAGTTTCAAATGTTGTACAAAATAAATCTATGTGGCAATAAAATGAGTAGCACTTTGTTTTACTACCGAATTATATGTAATATCTAATTATTATCAGTATTTCACTTACAAGGGAAAGGTTTCCCTGACCTCTTGCGATCTTGGCAAAAAGTCTGATGATTTATTTCTACAACATGATGCATTATGGGATACACTAATCCTTGAATACCGCTCTGGAGATAGTTTGAATTTTTTTTGTCACTGCTTTGGACCACACTGCGTTATAGATAACCTTAAGTCTAACAAATTGCTACTAACACCCAAAAAACTAACATTTTGATTTCATCCGGACTCTAAAGTGCACTTCCCAGTTCAGTTTGAAAATGATGCTTTGGTGCATTATAATTAAGAATCGATCTTGAAACTATTTAGGAACTGAACAATTTGCTTAGTTTTGTTGTCAATTTTTAATCACATTAAACACACAAAGTATGTCAAGTGTATATTTTCTGTACTGCTTTGCCAATCAAGCTATACTTTCTTAACCACAGTCTTCTGCCATAATGGTGCCATTTAACATCGAGCTGGATTTGACATAATGGCAGGTGTGTGTATGTGGGAGTTGGGGGCACAGAGTGAAGATGGGTTACATCAACAGGCACAGAATAAAGCCCCTGTACGCGACTGAGTCATATCCTCCTGCTATCTGATGACCCCTGACATTGACCTCTGACTTTGAGCTTTGACCTCGGGGCGACTTGAGTGAAGGCCAGCAAAGGGTAAAATGTGAATGTCTGTGTTTTTAAACAAAACGTCAAGAGCTGAATGATGGAAAACACATCTCTGTGATGTTCTTGTGATTCTGCTGCTATGTGCATGACCTGCTCTATGAAAGCCTGTTTCATCCTCTACTGATCCACATCACTGCATTTCCTCCTCCGCCTGCACATGCACAACCTTGTGTCCAGCTGTTCCCTCATTTCCTTTCCCAACCTTCTTTGATTCTCTCCTCCATTACTTCTTTTTCTGTCTCTGACCTCTCTGGAGTTCTGGGTCAATTTGCATGAATGCTTTACAGTTATGCCTCAGTTTGCATACTGCTGTGCTTCATCAAGACAGCAAAACATTAGATGCATGGTGCATATGGGTTCAGTTTGTCCAAGTTTCTCAAAGAACCTTTTAGAACCTTTTTTATCTTCTGAAAAAAGAGTGAAAACATGTCCCATTGGGAGTATTTTGGATTAGCAGACAAGTCTCTGTTGAAGTGATTTCTAATGGTAATCCATGTAGAGAGGCCACATGAGAATCTCCGTTATAGATCATTTGTTTGGAAGATCAAAGGGGTCAAGAGTGCCCCATATGTTAGGTACACGCTGTGAACATGATCTTGCATGGCGTTCAATCGCCCTTGGGCTCTTTGGCTTATGGAGAGCAAGTGATGTTCAAATCCATACGGATGGACTGGAAATATGTGATTCCTCTAATACCTATATACAAGCATCCTGCTGAATATAAACAACTTAGACCAGCATCAGTGTTGTCCCAGGTCTTTTCTTCTGGTTTTTAGTGGTTGGTTGGTGGTGGTTTTGCAATATTTTGTAACTCTAACATTAACATGGCATGTCACTGTTTCACATGCGGCTTGAGGTTGTGTATACGGTACATGAAATGGGAAGCTGCATGGCATGCTACTATGGTGAATAACCACAGAATGGAATTGAGAAAGCTTTTTAAATGCCTGGAATTGAGATAAAGGGAATTCACCTAAGAAAAGAAAAAATAACTATAAAATGAATAGAGCTGTTGCATCTCTGAATTGTATTTCTTTACACTTCCTGCACTTCCTGTTGTTCCAAGTCAGATTCAAATTCTTTTGGAATGTGGCCAATTCAAATCAATTAAAATGAGTCAAATTTGCTGTGCTCGAGGATACACTACAACAACAGTAAAAGGCTTCTCTATATTATAAATTCATTTTATTTATATAATTTTACTACACACACACACACACACACACATTTTGAATTCTTTCTTTTAAACAGTTTATTGAGCAACAAATCAGTATATTAGATTCATTTCTGAAGGATCATGGAACACTAAAGACTGGAACAATGTCTGCTGAAAATCCAGCTTTGCATCACAGAAATAATAGGCCTACATTTTAAATTATTAAAAAATAATATTTTCTAAATTATATGCAGCTGCAGCCTTGGAAAGCATAACAGATACATTTTAGTTATTTGCGCTGACCAAAAGACCATTTAAATCAGAACTTCCTTTGATGTAGCAATATAATGAATAAAGGGTAAAAATCATTTAACTTAGTGAACTAAGACAGATGGCTAGAGTTGCTATGGAACACATCTAAAACCAAAAGGCTGTTTCAGCTGCTATTTGCAGTGTGGTGTGCTTTATCAGGTGCTTTCAGTGCAGAAAGTTTTGCTAATTATAATGGGAGCGATTTAGTGCTCGCGTGCAGTGAAAGCATGGCGTAACCCTAGCCATTAACTACCCCTAAAATAGGAATGTTGTTCTAGGACCATCAAGGAAGTTGATCCAGGATCACATCCTACTTAAAATCACAGTCACTGAAAACTTGGCTGGTGCAGCAGCGTGGATTTCTGGGGAATAGGGATGTCCAAGGAAGTCTCGAAGCTTGGTGGGAAAACCAGCATCCAGAACACAACATATGCTGGTGACCAGCTATGCAAGTCTTTTCAGCAAAGCAGAACACAGGAACTACACTCAAGTACCTTCTTCTGATCCAGCACAAGATAGATAATGAACGTGATACCGAACGTCTGTCAGTGCTGGTTTTCCAAGCCAAAGGGGCCACAGCCCTGATGACAGCCATATGGTTCCAGGTCAAAACAACAGATTTTGCCTTCAGAATTAGTGAAGATAAACTATAGGCAGAAAGATGGTGTCTCTTTTCCAACCCATATGTCTATTGTTGTATTACCGATTCCTCAAACTAGTACAAACCAGCCTTGTTGTACTTTTCACACGTTTTAAATCCCTGATACAATCGACTGCAGGTCCTGACTGGCTGGGACTTCGAAATCCTCGCTAAATCACATTATAGGACTCGTATTACCATGCAAATGACCAGCCCTCCTAGGGAAAACATGGTCTTCTCAGTCATATAGTTAATAAAGAACAGCGTAAAAATGGACTTGTGGATTAGTATTGTGTTGTGTTAAAGACACTTGAGTACCCCTCTGTAAATAAAGGCCTAATCTCCAGGAAGCCACACAACCCTCCCCCCGTCCCTCTTGACGCCCCCACTCTAGTGGAGCACTTTTTTGGGTCTTGCGTACAATTACAGCTGTATATATAACTGCCATGAGTCGCAAACAAGTATGTTCACATAATTAAACCCAATGTAAACATCATACACAAACAGCACCCATATCGGAGCGTGGGAACTGACTTCTGTGCTCTGCTGTAATAATAAATCATCGAGGGGAGATTAAACTAGTGATTATCATATACAATGGTTTGGATGCAGTCGCTGAAATCTGAATCAAAACAGCACGGCAAATCGGTGATAAGTAAGGTCTTCACCTGCTAGATGAGTTTGCTCATACGCCCATCGACAAACAATCTGGACAAGTCACGGATGCAGCTGTGCAACGAGCCACTAAGGGTGCATAAGCACCGTCCCCCACAAAGCTGGGATTTTCAAAAAGGAAAATGAGCAGGTGATAAAAGGTAGGCTAGAGCGAGGGGGCGTTCCACTAATCCACTAATGGATGATTAGGAGAGAAAAGAGATCAGCCATTCTGACTCCAGGTGCCATTATTTACTCTTTCACTAATGTCTGAAAGGGACGGAGTGGACGAACAGACACCTCACCATCGAATGTTTCTGTGTGATAAATGTCAAAAATCGAAATGGTGTCTAAAGGCTGTACACACTGAAGACAATACAGTAATGATTCCTCTAAATTTGTGACGTTTTAACAGCGTTCTAGTTCTAAGAGAATACTGAAGTCCAAAGCACAGCGATAACAACACAGAGGCGTGATATCATTGAAATCCCTTTCATAATATTCACAGCCAATCAGAATTCAGTTTTAAGAGCTGGAGTGAGCATTTAAAAGAGGCAGATGCTAAAACTGCTGCGTGTGCTTATAATAAACAGAATGTTCTCATGAATGGCTGTGGACGCTATAGTTATCCTTCTTGGTGTGAATGGCCATAACCTGTCCACAAAGTCATGAAAAGACCAAAGATTGTGGCCTACCAAGTGCTGTTTAAGCATTTAGCTTAAAAATCCACAGTAGCCATTCATGAAAACATATGAATAATTTTGGTGTTGTTACTTGCACTAGTTTAGAAACAGCTAGACTGTAAGGCGAGTATTATGATGCCTGTTTTGACACTAAGTGCAAAACGACACTTCCGGTACACCGTCTTCAAAGTTTCGGTGTTGATACTGTAATGTGTTGATGTGGGTGGTTGCCAGGACAGAAATGTTTTCCAGTCCAACGCTTACTCAAAACCCACCCAAAAGGAAAGAAAACTAACTAGCCCCCCTTTTTCCCTTGTCCAATCAGAGTCGAGCTAGCTGGACATGTTTATGTGCATGTTTAATTATTCTGTTATTCACTTTCCATTTTGGTCTTTTTTTATTCTTTGATTTGAATTTTCAGCACTTTGCATGATGTAAACTGTAAATATGAATGGCACTGTCACATAACCATCCACAAAATTCAAGTCAAATTAAGGCTATTTATTTAGCTCTTTTCACAATTCACATCATTTACAGGCAGCTTTAAAGAAAATCATGACTTAAATGTTTACTATTTATTTAAACCTTTATGCCTTATATTTGCATTTAAGCAAAGATTAAGCAGATTTAAACCGATTAAAATGCAATGTCTATAAAATAATTTTAGCTTTTAAACACGTTGATCATTCACCTTATAAATCTTTTTTAAGGACTCATTTCCTTACAATAACTTTATATAATCTTCTTGTTGCTAAATGCCAAACAAATTAACCCTAAAATTTCAGACGTGGGTGAAACTCACGTAACTTATGTTACTCACTCTGTCTATACTGTAAGTTGCTAGGTATTCATTCCAAGTATCAACACCTTAGGAAAAATACATATTTTATTTTTCTTTGCCTACAGTGAATATTTTGGTGGCTGCTATACATTGTTAAAAAAGCCCAGAGGCGCTCTGCTTTCTTTCGTGACTGTTTTTCAAAATAGCCCAAGTGCGCGGGGAAACCACAAGCCTGGCAACACTGGGGGTCGACATGAATATGTTCTTCTCGCTTGCTACTTTCATGTGTGGTGCAAGACAGGCCTCAGAAAGTGAGACTAAGTTGATTTCTCTAAAATGTTTAAACATTGTGGTTTTGCTGCACACTTTAGAATGCCACATCAAACCTGACAGGGCAAAGATTTCTCAAACAAACAATGCAACGCGAAATGAACAAATCGATGAGTGCCACTATGACTGTGGACTCATCACAAGGCATCAGACTCACTGGATCACAGGACTGCAGAGCACATGACAGAAAAGAGAATCGACAGATGTTCTAAAAATATACACAGTCTGTTTTGAAGATGGAAAAAGAGGAAGGCTACGTCAGTCCGCCAATCCTAGAGGTGTTCTCGCTCTGTTATGCAGAGGAAATACATGTAAGCAGTTCTGTATTTCAAGCCTGGATATGGTTTCTTCTGACTATATATGTACTTAAGAATCTGTTTAACTTCTGTTTACAGTGACAACTGATATTTCAATATGAATATAACAAAGGTTAATGCACAATCAGCTGATCCACTTTGCATCTTGATCACCCTGTCAGGGTTTATTTTGTGATAATGACCTGCTGACTGTACATTATTTACTTCCAACTACATTACATTACATTACAACATATACATTATAAATACACAAATGGACTTGAAATATTGATTTGAGTTTGAACGATTTCATAATGTGGCAAGAGACCGACCGCACAATGCTAGAAGAGACTAATACAGCAAAGCTATTTAGTTCACTGTAAAAAAAATATCCAACTTATATTTTGTAGTACAAACTCAGTTTTGAAAGTTAATTCAACTTTTTAACACGAAACAAGTTGAGATAACATAGAAAAGCAAGTCAGATAGAAATTTAAATCAATTGCAGTGCAAGATATGCCGATTTGAACACCCTGCCCAGGAGGTCCTTCTGAAACATTATCGATTGCGCCACTACCAGGGAAGAAACCGCCAACGACCCTGTCTCTACACAGATTGCATCTGCTCTTTTAAACCCACTGAAGTCTCACTTTTCAAGATCTTCACGTGAGAGTCACTTAACATTTAATTGTGAATTGTGTGACTTTTAAGAAATTTTAAAAACACCTGATTACTTCAAACATATTAGGAGCCATTTAAAGAAATTGTGAAACTGTAAGGTGCCCTTTAAGCCAGTGTGATTTTAAAACACGTCTGATTTTGTCATTCTGTGGTCACAGAAGTCAAAAACATTGCAGCTTTTCCATTACAGACTTTCATTATACAAAATGCAGAACCAAAAGACACAAGAAACTAACAGGTATCTTCTAGAAGGAGAAAGTAGTTCTATGCCTAATCGGGATGCTTGTGATAGATAAGAAAGGACAGATATATAAAACTTTGGCCAATAAATTTTGGACTGGACCTATTGTTATTATTGCACTGTTATTATTGCATTTGAGTTTTGTATTAGTTTTTACTTGATGCTTTCCCAATTTAATCAATTCTATAGAAGTTTTACTTAAATAAAAAGGTTGTGGTTCTGTCCATTTAAATATTGTTTTTTGAGGACCAATGTTGTTGTACTGAGTAGTGTTTAATACATTTATTAAAACTACATTTATTAATTTAAAACTGGTTGAGTAAAACTGAAAGTCCTGAAGCTGCACTGTAAAAAATCTGAAGTTGAGAAAACTCAAAAACCGTCTGAAGCTGGTTTCCTTAAACTTTGAAGTTTTCTCAACTTTTGATTTTTTATGGTCACTTCAACTATCAGGTTTTGTAAACTTTTATATTTCTAAATGATTAAAAACTCCATATTTCTAGTCAACTAAACACAAAGTTGGAAGTTTAACTAAAAGTTTGCTTAATATATTATATTGATTACACATGCACAAAAGCTTGTACAACTAACTGACCTTTAAGTTGAGCAAACTCAAAAATCTGCTGAAACTGGTTGCCTTAAATTGGTTCAATTTATGACTTTTTACAGTGTTGGCACAATGGTCAATTATAAAGTGTAACAGCCATCATACATTGACCACAGAATGCAGTGACTGACCAATTAGAATTGAGTATTATGGGATTAAATAATGTAGCAAATTGTATTTCTTTATTGTATGTTTGTGACAATACAAGCATATGTCTATGGGTTAATGTGTATTAGATCTGTCAGTTAAAAAAAAGAAAAAGATGTTTCACAGAAAATATATTAACAGTCTGCAACAATCTCACCTTTTTATAATCTGAAGAATCTTCTTTCACCAGAAAGAACCTTTTGTGAAACAGAAAGGTTCCTCAGATGTTAAACGTTTCGAACCATTTAGACAAAAAAGGTTCTTATATTGCATCGTGAAGCACCTTTACTTTTAAGATTGTAATGTAAAAGCAAATGATTTAATTTTAGAAGAAAATGTTGTCAGATCACTTGATATTTTCCTCAGAATAAACTTTTTTTAATACATAAATATATAGCTTTTTATTATTATTACAGCTTCATATTTTAGGAAGGGGTCTCTCGCAAGTAGATGATCATATTTAGGGATGGTTTTCATCAAAAAGTTATGAACCCCTGTAGAAAATAATTAATAGCATTGTACATCCTAACATGAAAGAGTTGCATAGCGAGGTTTCGCGAAGAAAGAAAAACTACTCAATTACATTTTAAAAAATATATGGAATTAGGTCCAATATTTTAGTGCAGAAAGACAGAGGATATTAATCCTATCACATTCAAATGCAAAACAGGAAGTTACATGCAACGGCTTTTTCAACAAGACAAAATTAGCAGCATGCTCTCTGAGCACCTATAGCAGAAGTGCATGTGTGTCAAGCCCCCGTGAGAAAGACTCTGACACAAATGTGGTATTTCTGAAAAGCTCAAATAATTGACTGACTACTCCAAATTAATTAATCCTGAAGCATGGGGAAATACCAACGAAAAGGATTCTGAATAACATGTTCTCCTTATCTTAGAGGATGACCACCAATGCCCTCTGAGGGCTGAGACACACGCAAAAGACGTTGGCAAAAAACCACCGGAACTCTGGGTAAACCTGACGGTGGAAACCAGACTGTGGCAGACCAAATAAGATGTGTCAGAGCTTAACTGAGCATCTGTGAGGTACATAACAGCAAGGGACTGAAGCTCAGGCTTGTGGAGTTATTTTGGGGGAGTTCCTGAGGTGAGTACCAGGAACATACGTAGATCTTCCAGGCGGTGGAAATGGATGGGGGAGGTCAAAACAGCTGCCAGATGTGGAGGAGTCCCAGGAGCCCTGTCACATTCTCACACACAATGCACGGCTTGTGAAGTCACTACAGGAAGTGAGGTCAGGGTTCCTGACCCCTCCCCCGAGCTGAAAGTAATGTAGAGTTCAAACCAGAGTTGCCCGGGCTTTTCTGAGACACATCAATCTGTTTGTCAAAGCATATGGCGTTGAAACTTCTGCTTCAGTACTAACTGACGGTGCATGTCCTTCACGCACATGCACATTATTTTACTATTTACAATGGTGAGATCACCTCACTCATAAACTGAAACAGGAATCACTTAGAGGTGGATGCGTCGTTATTCTCGATGACTCACTGATTTCCATACACGCTTGAGGGGATTATCTTCAAGACAGGATCAAATGAAGCACATGGTCCTTATTAAAATGGGACTGTCTTGTATTAACAGGCTCTTGACACCAGAAAGCTCATTTAAATGTAGTGTTCAATGAGCTAAACCTCTTATGATTCATACCTGTGTGAACACGATACAACAAAGCCCCAATCACAAACAAGCCTAGACCAAACGGCACACACCTGAGGCGAAACATGTTCATCAAGACAAAAACAAAACAAAAAAAAAAGCCATGAAACTGGCAGATATCCATGCATACATCAGTGGCACTAAAAAGAAGCTGGATAATAAACTGCTAAACAGATTTTAGTGACTCAGCAAAGGTGGTTTACACATGTATGAGCAGATGTCAAACAACAAGACGAATAACGTTGCCCGACCACATGCAATCTAGACATTAGTATAAGACTAGTAGGTCAAAGAAACAAGACGATTTTTGTTGAGTGTACAAAGTTTGCAGCTGAAGGCAGAAGTCATAAGAACCAGGTTTAAGGTGCACTGGGATGTTTCCGAGTAGATAAATTAATAAAAGTAGATTTCCGTAAGAAACCGAGTGTGAATGCCAGCCCCAACACATTCTCAAACCACCTCATGAGGTGCAAGATACAACTTGAAATGCATCACATAAACATCCCTCCTCTCAAACGTCAGCATACAGAAGTTTGGAAGTCCCACAAACCGCATGCAAGAGAGGAAAAGGGGATGAGGAACATCATTAAATGCCAACCGCCATATCATCACTAGAAATTTGCATCATTGTGGAAATTAATAGTGTGAATATATCGTGTCTGAAAAAGTTGACTAGATTTATGTTTATATAGAGACCCGTTCATTTGACCAAGTGTAACTGACAATGGACACCCAAAACAGATAACAATCCAATCAATAGCAATCACAAATCTCTTGAAACTTGACCACCAGATCACGCCACACAATTAAACCACTTCAGTTCCTAGTGTAAAAATGTTTGGGTTTGCCACAATAAAAGCAAAAATCCAGTGAAAACGAAAAAGAGTTAAAACTAAAGACTAAAGACTCCCAACAACTGAGAACTTGAGAGGAAGTGAGGAGGTGGAACCAAAAATAGACTAAAAGAAAACAACAACATCTGGACCTCATTTCTAAAGACAGAAACTATAATACTACCCCAAATGGGCCTTTTTTGATCCTAAACATTTTAGTCGAGTGGTGAAAGCATCTTTTTGCGACTGTTTGTTTTTTGTAATACATGTATTTTCGTTAACAGGCAAATTAGGGGAGTAAAAATCATTACCCAGCCATCCTGCGCTCTCACATGCTTTGTGTGTGTGTGTGTGTGTGTGTGTGTGTGTGAGAGAGAGAGAGACTTAGTGAGTAAGTGAGAGTGTGTGTATTACGTCGCCACGCACGGACCGTGAGGTTGTTGTTCAGTCGAATAGCGCGTGGATTACTGAGTTCTGAATTAAACGGAAGACACAGCTGTACCTGACGCGTCCACACAAACATAGAGAGTATTTTTCTGGCCTGACGTTCATCTTAACCATGGCTGCGTTAATGATTAGATTACACGAAGCAGTGACTTTGCGAAAGTTTTGACTTCTCTACCATCACTTATTTGTGGCTCTCCCGGCGGATCCTTCGAGACTCGTTCGAGCGGAATCGGGAATTACGGAATCTCATGTCAACTTTGTAAATGAAGATTAAAAACATCGGCACTCGCTTCTTCCATCTGCCAAACATCGCACATGGGGTAAGTTCGATTCCCAGCACACTAACCATATCTCAAACTGAAGTCAAATGTCCCTTAGTGTTACAATAGTTCTGTCTTCATTCATTTTCATAGCAGCGCGATAGAGCTGTGTATTTTAATGACCACTCTCATGCAAATCCTTGAGACAGATATGAGACCCTTCTCCAAACTCACACTTTAACAGCAACTTGTGATATGTTTATTTGTCAACAGAGGCACGTTTCTATCACCGTCAGCTCACTGATATTTCTCCCATGCACTCATCTGATAAGAAGCTGCGCGAGATAGTCTTATCAAAGATTTCGACACATGCATATTCATCTAGTGGCAGTTACATATAAAGTGACTTGCATACGTTTTGCATGCCTTATGAGTGGCGCGCAAATGTTTGCCCACAGATGTAATGTGTAACATGCGCGCAGTTAAACATTGACCTGTATCATCCAGACTTGCTGGACTTCATGTGTATTGCAGGAGCTCTTCATTTGTCAACAGGGACTGTTTTTTGTTGAGCTGGGAGCTTTGCGACATTTGCAGCCGTTAAGGATTTGTCCATCGGTCACTGTGAGGATGGCATTGTTCCTAAAGGTTGTATTAATAAGACAAAAGACTCTATTATGGCATTATGCTGCTGGACGGAGTGCTCTCAGACTGGCGTCTGTCTCTTAAAGTGATAGACCACACAAAATTACAATTTTGTCATCGTTTACTTGTTTGTCTCGTGTTTCTTGGAAGAAAATGTTTAGGGGAATTTTTTACTTTAAACCTTACTCAAGATATCATTTGTGGTGAATGAGTCTTAAAGGGACAGTGTTCTATTACTCATTTTCAAATTGTTGTAAACCCCCATGACTTCCTTTCATCTGCGACACACAAAAGAGATGTCGTATGTTTATTGGAAGTTTTTTTTTTTTTTTTTGCACAATAAAAGCGAATGGTATCTGAGGCCTGGTTGTTTTGCCTTACATCACAATTTGTGTTCCACGCAACACGGAAGTCATACGGATTTGAAATCTGATTCTTGATAAGAGTTTTGGTTTTCCTAGTTATTTTTTTAATAATCTTTATTTTGATCTCAAACATCATTCATGCTCAAACACACATTCAGACCTGTATATCAACCAGTTGCAAGACATACAAGATCCCAGTTGTGTTTTTAATGGAGCTTGATTGTAAAAATAACTGCCTGGTGTCCATTTTTTCTTTTTTCTGGAAGGATAAAACAAATGAGTACATGATGATATAATTAGCATTTTTGTGTAGACTATCCCTTTAAGGTTTTGGTGTTGACAGGTTTTTTTTTTTTTTTTAATGATGAAACCAGACAATTGTAGAGATGTAGGTCAGCTCTATTGTATATACTGATTTCTGTCTCCCCTGGAATTCAAAGCTATATTGAAAAGCCATTGCGCTGGCCTCTGAATTTAGGTCAAGCTATGAAATGCATCCGTCCCATAAGTCCAAAATACCATCTTCATTCACTAAAAGGCACCTCTCTGAGGTACTGTATGTACATTCTGATTGTACATTCTCTCTATGAAAGAAAAGAGGATGGGGTGAGATGTTTTGTAATCTGCTTTTGTGGTACACAATGCTTCCCTCTGCAAGATAAGCTATATGTAAAGAGGAAACGCTGGCTATCACACTGAGAGGTGTCCATCCATCTTCTCAAGTGGGATGGTAAATGTGTGCGGGGTCTAGTTATTCTTCTAAAAGCTCTAAATGGATTGATTGCATTATCTTGTCTATTGTGTGACTTGAGTGCTTTGCACTTGCACATGGGAATTTCAGCATGCTTTTTAAGGGAGAGCTTAACTAGTTATTGGATGGAAACAGCATTACTGAAGTGGGAAAATTAAGCCGAGCAGGAATATCAGGTGTTTGATCTATTGATGGATGTGAAGAGAGCAGTTTCTATTCAGTAGGGTCTTATTCAGGTGATAATGGGGGTGAGAGTAAAAACAGCAGATTTCATCACGCCTGGGAATCCGATCTGTAGCCAGAGCTGATATGGGCAGCATGTAGTCCCAGGTTGGCCATCGTGTGACGCCATGCTTCATTAACCAGAACAAAACCAGCCACGCTGTCTCCGCTGACCACCACTGCTTTCTTCATTCAAGTTCACACTCTCAGCCCATGGTCAACGTGAGAGAAGATTCAGCTGTGGTTTTTATCTAATATAACCCACTGTGCCACAATAGACACTATGCTCTTAAAAAAGGTTTTACTAATGCTTCTAAAGGTTCTTAAGTAGCATTGATGGTTCCATTTAAGAACTTTCATCATCCATTGAATCTTTATTTATTTATTTATTTTTTTAAATGTTCTTCTCACCAAGAAAAAAAAGTTCCCAAAGACCTTTGGGAACCAAAATGGTTAAATTGTTGGGAAAACCTTTTTGGAACGTTTAATTTTAAGAGTGGCCAACATTAATACCCTGGATTTTTTTTTTTTTTGGTGGGGTTGGGGGTTTGCAGGAAATCTATGTAACTCTGTGGAATGCATTTAAGCATGGAGAAGATTGTTGCTGGTGGCAGGAAGCATTATCAAATTAGCCCAAACATGTGAAGAGCTTTGTGAATGAAAATGCATTCTCATTCCCGTGGAAGTTTGCTGAGCTTTCCACAGAGTTCTGCGGGCACAGATTCAATGTAAGCATAACTGTGACTCACCGTCTCTCATAGTTTTCTTCAGAATTAATCTTAAACTTTCATGAAGCAGCAAAGGGAATGCCTTTAGATGAGTTGTACTATTCGTTATGACGAAGATTTCACCGTGGCTAGCGAGGTTGCACGCCAACTGGCTGATTTTTACCTGATGGTGTTTCTCCTGACCTTAAGTTCAACTCTGTCGCAGAGGCACATTTCAGAATGTGGTTCGTTCCCCATGACTTGGCTCTGCATGCCTACAGGTCGCATACTGTATGTGCGTTCAGACGTCAATGAGGAGGGACTGCGCATGAGAGGCGAAGTTAAATACAAAAAGTGAATAAATAAACGCTATTTAGGCAAACGGAAAGATAAATAAATGTTGCAGACTGTGGTGGGAACTTGAAGTGTGGGATTTTTGAGCTTGGTCACATAAGGGGTTAAGGGTGGGGCCAGGTCACAGTGTGGGCGGAGCAATCCCTCAAGGACTCTTGCGTTTAGCATTTTGGCAGCAGCCACAGAACTCTTGCAGCACATCCTCAGACAGACTTCACTGAGGAAGACAGTATCCTTCATGTCAGACAGAGCGTTTAAACAATAGTCCGCCCAACAATGAAATCACTTCCTCATGCTCATGTCATTCCAAATCTGTATGAGGGTGTGTGGAAAACATAAAGTGAATTTTTGAAGAATGTTCTGGTTGCTCTTTGACCAGGCCTGTGAATGGCAAGCTCCAAAATGATATAAAAAAGACCAAAAATAATTTTTTTGCACAAATTGTGAATGGATCGAAAATATAAAAAAAACGGTTTGTTCACAAATTGTGAGCTAATGTCAAGATTTTCATTTAATACACTCCTAAAAATTGAGGCTCCAAAATGTGTTTTTTATAGCGATGCCATACAATAGGGTGTTGCTATGTACATTCTGTCTTTTATGGCGCTTGACAGTTCTCATTCATTTCATTCTTTTGGAAAGAAAGACTAGGATAATCACCTTGTTTTAAAACAACATGCGGTTAAAAAATAATAGTTTTTTTTGTGTGTACTTTCTCTTAAGGACAAAAGGATATTGTGTCATTCATTGCCCAAACCATATGTTTTGCTGTTCGGGGAAGAATGACGCTTAGGGATCAATTACATGTCGGATCGAAACAGGGCAGGGTTGTTTTTTTTTCTAAATACAACACCAATCAATAAACAAGGTTCTTAGTTCTTTACCCATCTGGTAATTTTATTATAGAGGCTGGGTTTCCAGTGCGTTAGGCTTGGCTGTATATTCAGGCAGCGTGCCATCTTTGCCTCTAGCCGAAAAACACTTTTGCTGGGTGTGGCAGCTGGGACAAAATAAACGCCTTCTGTTTTGGAGGCTGCTGCTGAGCAAGTTACAACTCACAGCCGGCAATGTGGAGCTAAACAGTATTTGCCAAGAACTGGAGTGTCACAGCAATGCTTTGCCTTTGCTTGTGCTGCTAACCTTTAGACTTTAGACTGCATGTTTGATGCAACTCTACGGTAGCTTACATATTTAATGTCCAGATAATCACAAACACAAAAACCCATAAATTTATGTTGTATACAGCACAGTCACTTAGCCCAGTCTGTGTGTCTCATACAGTCACATGCAGACACAGCTCAGAGGAAACTTTCTAAATATTTACTGAGCAGAGTTTCAGTTAGGGAAAGTCTCTGTCCATTTTAGGACAGATAGCGTTTCGAGTCATGGAACAACTTCTAAAGGTCTCTCTTCTATTCACGTCTTGCATCTGTGCAAAATCACTTTTATGGATTTATTTTTGCAAAACATCACTACTGATATAAATCTGCCGTAAAAATAGATCAGCAGATCCGGCTTAACCTTGATGCTGTACACAGACTTCAGAACGGCAACAGAAAGGTGTATTTTGGCCAATATATTGGATTTAATATGTTTCAGGTTCATGACCTAAAAATGGGTCACACATCAGTCCCCGAAAGTGTTGCAAACTACAGAGAGGGAATAAAAACGTAGACTCAAACAATAAAATGCAAACTTATCCTATGATTGTGCATAGTTCGAATAGCAAAATAATTAAATAAAAAAAAATAATAATAATAACTTTTTGTTATCGACGTCATGTGCATCTATTCAAATTTACAGCATTCTGAAAATAAAAATTGACCAACTACCCTAAAATGAATTCTGGTTAACTTGCAACAAGGAAGGACAGTCATGGTTTGTGAAATCATCAAGATTCATGAGACATTTGTAATGACACGTTAATTCAGCATATTGTTGAGATATGCATGTTCATGTAAAATAAAATCATAATGTATGATTTCACA
>NW_020524130.1:0-23015 GCF_003368295.1 Carassius auratus | reverse complement strand
TATTCAAGGGTCTCTCTTGACTTTTTGTTGCTAAACATGTTCTTTGGCAAACACCCTGAAAAAATGAGATCATACCTCTGAGACTTCAGATAATAAACGAATGTCACTCCATAACTATGCACACAGAAAACAGGAAAATGACAATACCTCTTCACTGAAAGTCATCATTTTTAGCTGACATCAGAGGCATATTGTAAATCAAACATATAATAGGACTTTGCTCTGTGGTCACCCTTTATCACTCACTTGTTATGTTATTATAGAAACTTGTACATAACAATTCAGTTATCATTCGATCAAGTGTCTCTAAGGAGACGTATGAACACATTCATCCAGACCCAAAAATAATCTACCACTTGCTCAAAGGGTCTTTACCCCCCTCTTTCTCTGTCATGAAAGTTCAGGGCCAGATTCCAGAACATTACAGTGTTCTGTTCTGAATGAGGAGGCTGTTTTGAATCTCCATGGATACATTTAGATGACATCACAGTACTGTCAAGAGCAATGAGCCCGTATTGAAAATCAGTTCAGGCAACAGTGGGTTTTGTGGAGGTGTTCTTTTCATTAGCCCCAGTGGTGTGCCCTCCTCTCGGTTCCTTATATAACCATTAAACCTTTATATCGTAGTATGATTTCTATCACTGAGGTCATTAGTACGAGTCCCTCTAGATTTCTCTTAAAGTAATGTTTAACCTTGAGCTGTTAAGTTTAACTGTGTATGAATTCTGCTTTATGTTGCATAATTTTGGTTACTACATACTTAATATAAACAGTACTGTATACAGTGGCACCTTAAGATTTCCAGAGGCCTGTCGGGCTACAGCATTACTATAGCATGCCACGCGTTTTCCGCGCGGCTCGAGCCCGCGTCTGAGATGCACGCTCAACCGAGCGGCAACCTCGCGCTCTCTCTGGTTGAAGCCAATAAGGAAGTGACTAAAACTGCAATTCATCGACTGGCCGCTTGAGGCTGGCTCCAGAGAGAGTCAGTCCCCATAGACTCCCCATGTTAAAATGCCCAACTTTACAAGCAGAAAAAAAAACGTTTACAGCCTGGTTCAAAAAATGATTTTGGTCTATATTGCTAATTTTGCCCTTCATCACAACTGTGGGGGGGTGAATTTTTTTATAACTCATCCGTTTAAATATATTTAAGCCTTAAAGTTCTGCATAATTAAAGGGCGTGGCCACTTGAGTGACAGGTGGATTGCCGCTGTTGACAATGCCATCGCGCTAGGTGGGGCGTGGCTTCAGCAATCAGCTCCCGCCTTTTTGCCCCATTTTTCGATTATCCGGGACAGTCGCGCGGTGACGCGCTGCCAAGATGGCGACGGCCCGCTCTGCACACTTTAGGCTTCAAAACCGCTATTGAGGAGTCTATGTGTGACGTCACAGACACTACGTCCATATTTTTTTACAGTCTATGGTCTCAACGCAGGCAGGCCTGCAAGCTTTAACCTGTTAACATTGGAGCCACACGAATCAGCTGCAGGGCGGGATTTGCGCTGAACGCAGAGACTTCTGCCACTTAATATGTTAGTTTGGAAACACGAAAATGTACTAAATTTTCCGCGCATAAAATATTGCATTCCGTCATTTGGTACACACGTGCACCGAACCGAAAGCTCTGTACCGAAACGGTCCGGTACGAATCCACGTACCGCTACACCCCTACTATAGATATAAAACACGTTAAAAGTTTGAGCAGAGAGTGCAACTTAAAGTGCGCTTTGCAGTAAATGGAGGTGCCAGCGGAATCACTTGCATTGTTTTGTCTAGTTTCAGTGGCTATGCCTTTATTTTTGCTCATAAAGGTAAGAGTAATACATCATTTATAACGGTTAAGGGTTTACTTGTATTACTGTGCAATCACAATATCAACAAAAGTTGTGCTTTTATAAAATAAAGAAAACACACATGATGTGCTTTCTGCGGTCTCGTCTTGAACAGGAGAACTTCACAAAAATGAACCGAATCTCAGGATAAATATATATATAGTTCAAGACTAGACCTCAGAAAGCACATCATGTTTGTTTTCTTTATTGTATAAAAGCACAATGTTTGGTTGATATTGTTAGTGCATAGAAATATCCTGTTACGATCCTGCTCTCCTCAGTAGATGCACCTCTAGAGAGAAGTGCATCTTTGCGAATTAAGAGTTTTTGATTTGTTTTATTTTGTTAAGTAGTAATTTAAAGCTTTATATATATTTGAGACATTATATATATTATTACAACACTGAGACATGCACACAGAATAGCGCTCATTCTAGGCTTCTTTACTAGCGCTTTGTGCATTCCGCGCTTACAGTATATCGGTGGAACATACCAACTATACAAACTGTGTGGGGGAAACCTAAACTGAACCATTGACTACAAATAGTACAGCATCGCTGAAAATTAGTGTTTAAGTTTGTTTAGAGAATTTTGTTGTCACTGCTGCAAACTCCCATATCTACAAATAATTCTTTGAAAAATATAATTTCCCAGCAGCCAGTATGCCCCTCCCAGTGTATGTTCTTCTCTCATTTGTATTAGTTGTTTGTACTTTCAGCGTAAACTTTTTTTTTCTGTGTAATGTTAATGTACATGTTTTCATCTAATTATTTTTTTCTAAATACTAATACTAATCCTTTTTTCAATGAGTATTTGTGCTTTTTCCTTGTAAAGAAGTCAATGTGATTATTTTAATGGTTTGCTAATTAGTGCATTGCTCAAATGAGTTTAGACATTCATCTGGATCATGTATGTCCTTGTGGCCTTATGTTTCTAATGTTATGGGTTAATAATGAGGCATGTGTTTATGCTTTAAGGAAACCAGATGCCGTATAGTGTACATAAGTGTGAAACTATTTACTTTCGTTCAGCTCTCTCCATATGGCCAGTTTATTTGAAAATCTTTTGGCATTGGTTGACGCTCACGTCAATACTGTAGCAACTACTGTAGATATGCCAGAAACTGACTACAACCGCTTACCACATGCAGATACAGCATCAAACACTATAAGATCAGTGTTTTAAAAGCATAAAAATCTACTTCTCTCTGTGTATTATGAATGTAGCTTCTTTTTTTCTTTTTTTGGTTTATGCTTATAACATATTGTGTGCTGGAATAAGAACAGGGTGAGCTTGTGTGACTTCACTCGAGTCACTGCCAAAAAAAAAAAGATGAAACATTCTGCACGTATCAAAGCATATGGTTTTTATAGAATCTTTAGCATTAATCACCAGGACAGATATTACCATTTACATAAGAAAATTCAAACCCAGTCATGTATGACTTTATAGAAAGTTAAGTTATATGCTTAATACTGTTAAACCATTGGGAAAAAGTAGCTGGAGAAGAATGGATTTAAAGGTATTTGCATTTCTTTAGTGCAGTAGACCAATATCAAGAGCAGAATCCTCTTTTTCAACTCATTAGCTAGAGGCTCTTGGCTTTGGATTTTGATTTCCTGTCTCAGATTCAGAGTGGGATCTGCCTGTCTGGTTGGCCGTGAATTATCTCTGTTTTTGTCTCCACACATTTTCCATACATACTTTTTATGATTTCCTTATTAGTTTGCACTTTATTTCTACAGTAATACAATACAGATGACTTGCAGGGCTGAATGTAAGCTTATATATGCATGGCCACAGTGTGTTTCTTGTCTTTTCACTTCATTCTAAGCAGCAAGAACAAAATATGCAGAATTTTTCTTGAAAGACCATTGTAGGTTTATGTAGTTCTTAGAGTTGTTTTCACAATCGCTAGCTCTATGTCATCTCATTCTTTGAGTCTCTCTGGATTTCTAAAAGTGCACATGGCCTTAATCACATAAGGAAATAAGTGGAGCTGAAAACAGCCCACACGTGTCCCACTGACTGTGCCAATGTCTTAGGAAAGACTTTATTGCCTCTCTCTGAACTCCAGAGAGTATTTTATCCTATTTCTGCCTTTATTTTGTTGCTGATGTCATAAAAAAAAAATAAAAAAAACCTGTTGGATCCATAAATGTTAAAGGCTTACTTTAAATTGCTTGCTGTTGTATCAAAACTGCATGTGTCTGATTAAATTTGAGCTGAGACAAGTAGACATGCAAACAAAGGCTTCATGTTGTAGCCCAACCATGAGTGCGTAACAATTGTTAGTCATTGCAAGGCATGATTTTCCTCAGTGTATCTTACGAATTCAGTTTTCCATGAAGATTGTCTCACTCAAAAAAAAATAAAGTTTCCAGTGTAATGGGCTGTGTTGTTTTAATTGGTCCGCTTCCACATGGATACACCAGGTTTGGTGGCATGTTCAAGCCATTCATAAGCTAAAATATATTACACTTCCTATACCATGGTGGTGTTTTCTAAATTAGCTTGAAGTCAGTAACATAAAGGGTTCTTTGAGGAAAAGCATTCCTTGCATCTAAATTGTAAACTGAGCTGACATTTTAGATGTTTGTTCTTCAGTCCTTAGCATAAAGGGGTGATGTATCAAATTTTCTCTTGCATCCTTTGATTTTCCCCCCCTTTGTGTAATAAGCTCCAGATGCTTGTGCCTATTTAAAGTGTTCTAAACCTGTTTGCTGTCAAAAAAGGGGAAAAAAATGTTACTGTTGCATGCTAGTGGTGTGGAGTTGTACAGTTCAGAGGTTTGCAAAGATAATAGTGAAGTAATTTGTCTCTGTAGTTAAACCTCTTTTTTAGAGCGCTTACTTGTTAACATTCCAGAGAGGGGGCTTTTAATGAAGGACGCCGGGGGCATGATGATTGGATCCAGAGATGTGCACCAGATTCACAGAGTTTACTATATCTGATGCTGCACAACTGAAAGGAATTGCATGCAAATAGCATTTTATTTGCGTCTTACTTTGAGCGATGCTTCCAGATGTTGGAATAGAGATAGATATCCAGAATATTTTGAACATGACAAAACTCATTGTTTTCTTACTGTATGTTGAAATAAACCGGAATGACATGCTACAAGATTTTGTTTGTTCGTCATCTTAAGAGACTGACTGGGTCTGTTGTTACTAGTTAATCATGTTTGTTAAACCGTTTGCTTTCACGGTTGCCAGTCTGTCATGTTTAATCATTTTATGTCTTCCAAATTTGTATAGTCGTGAAACAATGGCCAACATGAAATAAGCTGAGGTAATGCTTAAATTAAATTATGAAAATAATTGTTATTATGACAGCTTGTGCACATCCGTTGCATTTACATAATGCAGATAAGGCTCAGATTGGGCCCAGAAGGGTTCACTGCTCAGATTTGCTTAATTTATCAGTAACTCTTCATAGCTTTTGAACTGTAACTTAAACACTTGAACATTATGAAGCACTTAATTAAACATAATTATGAATCAGTCACCCACTGTAAATGTGCAAACAAATTTGTAATGCCTGCTTGACGCCTCTATGGTTTCTGTGAGACCAAATTAGTCTCCCTTGGCAGATCTTTTATGATTTTTCAAATATGTTTATCGAAGAATTAGGAAAATGTCATTAAAGAGACCATAGGAAATCTGAAAGCTAATTTACCCTAAAACTCTTTTCGCAAAAGAGCATATTGAAGAATCACACTTCTATGTATATCAAAACCAAAAGTCAACTCAAACATGGACCGCTTTCTCTGTGTAGTGTGGAAAAATCTATTTTGTTGCCATGGAAATTTCCATCACAAGTATTGGGCAAGTGTGAGAGTGGGTCTTATAGCAGGTACAGAGGAAAAAGAGAAGTACGGGAATTTTCTTTGAGCGACTTCCTGCGTTTAAATGAAACACAGCTGTTGCACAGGCATGGATGCGTGCCTCAGCGTTTCTCTCTCTCAATCTCCTGCCACAGCTTAACAACCTCATCACACACAGTGTTAAAGCAGCACTTCTCTATTCTGTCCTCCTCCAACTTTTAATATGATCCATCATGAGATCTGTAGCATGCATACTGTGAAATAGTTTTTCATTTTTCCTAACCCGACAACTGATGCTTGTAAACCGATTATTAGCGCTTAACCAACAAGATTATTTTAAATTAGAATTGAATTAAATTAGAAAGGATCAGTGTCTGGGACCCATTAAAAATACTAACATTTGTTTCTCAGAGATTAATTTTACATGCTCAAAAAGCAGCAAACAACAGAACATGAGGATTCACTTGGTCTTCATACCACATCACGCACCTGCACCGCTTCTGCGAGCAGAGAAAAACTCAATAAAGCTAGGCTATATATAGTGAATAAATAGGCATATTTTTCTTTAGGTTTATTTTACACACAAAGATTTGTTTGTAATATGAATGTACACAAATAAAGGCAAACCGTTTACAATTCCGATTATCTTTATGACTAAAAGAAGTAGTTGCCTCCTCTGATAGAAAGAAAAACTCAAGTTATTGCACTGGTGCTGCATACACGCACACAGCTAATCTTTGCTACCTTGACAATGCAGTCTGTTCATTATCATAATAAAATACAGTCAGTCAAACATATGTAAAAAAATACAAAACTAAAAAAACACTGCTCAGTTTAAATATGTAGTAAAATCAGTGCCATTAAGTGTTCTCACCATATCGCCGTAATGTTATGCAAAACATGTTGGATATTGGAATGCGAGTGAAGTACATAATAAATAATAATTTGTCATTCAAATACATTGTGAATACGGAAACATTTTATTTGTGTCGAATGAGATACCAACAATGTTGGTTTCAGTTTTGTTTTAGCCTAAATTAATTCGTATTGGCTTGCCGTTTATATTGCTATAACTTCTGAAAGGCCTATTTTTAATTATTGTTCTTTTCTAAATTTCTAAATTATTTGTTGTGGAGTGAGGGGAACTAAAATAGCCTAGCTTTGTTTACAGTTTATTATAATGTTTGTAAACATTTCACGTCCGCATTAGGCCTCTTTCTGAGTGAAATAATACCATGCGGCTTATTATACGTGACTTATGTTTTTTTCTCTAAAAAACAATATTTTATAAGCGTAGCATATTTTAACCATGCAGCAAATATTTTTTACTATTTTGATAAATTACTGAAAATAAATAAATAAATAAATTACTTTTTAACCCATTTAACTGATTGTATTTAATCGGTCAAAATTCTTAACGGACGGTTGGCGGTTTACCGGTTAAAATAAACATCCCTACAGTGAAGTGTTGACTAGAACAATAATCATCCAATGTACATCAACAAACAGTAGGTATGGGCTGCTGTGTTACTGTAAATTAATTTAGACTGTTTTCTCGTTAGGAATTTCACTGACCAGAACCATTTTCCAGACCCTCCCTAAAGCCCTGTAGTAAAGGGCAAGGTATGGTCATCCATTCCAGGGCCTCAGTTTGCTTTTCCCTTTAGGTTAGGTTTAGGTGTGTTTGAGTTACAAACATTAAATGTGTGGATGTTTGGATGTGTGTCAGAATGTTTAAAGGGGTCATATGATGCAATTTAAATTTTTCCTTTCTCTTTGGAGCATAAAGAAGATATGTAAAGTTGCAAAGACTAAAGTCTCAAATCCAAAGAGATATTCTTTATTAAAGTCAAGACTCTGTCACAACCCCCTAAAACAGCTCATTTAAACATGCCCCCACGTCTACGTCACTATGTGGAAATATTTGTGTAATGCAGCCCAAATGTTCACACAAAGAAAGAAGGCGAGGTTTCTGTAACCATGGTTAGTGTTGAAGCAGCCATGTCAGGGAGAGCTGTGTGTATCTAGGCGAAAGCAAAACCACTTTTATTTGGCCTTCCGAAAGAAGATCCATTTAGGAATCTTTAATATTACTTACAACAGAACAGCAATGCATTTTATGGTCAATCATTTTGTGAACCTAGGAGAGGAGGTCATACTGACTTTGCTACAACAATCTGGTGCATCTGTACCAGTTAAACAGCTACTGTAAGTGTGTTTTGTTATTATGTTTTGTGTGCGGGTGCGTACGTGCGTCTGTGTGTGTGTGTGTGAGAGAGAAAGAGAGAGAGAGAGAGATGGTCACACAGTGGAGTCAGCTGAATTAACCCTCTGTGGCTTGTGTACTGTAAACTCATACAAGCTTCATCACTGTGTCTGTCTCACGACTCTGTTCCCCTTTCTGGCTTGAACTGATGGTAAAATTAAGGACATTATTAACTGTCTTTACATTTATTTTGAAAGATGAAGCTCGTGATTATGGAAAGGTTGTTACATTTCCAACGAGTGCTTGTGGTGTTCGGCCAATCACAATGCTCTGGGTGAGTTGGCTAATCAGAGCAGACTGTGTTTGTCAGAAGGAGGGACTTTGTAGAAAACTACATGTTCAAGGCGGGGCATAGAGGACCTACAATAATTTACAATATTTGAAAAATAATGTGTTTTTTTTTTTTTACATTAAAGCTTGTCAACATATTCTGTTAGACCAAATACACAAAATAATGATTTTTTAAAAAGCACCATATGACCCCTTTAAAGATAATGTTGTCATGTTTGGCTGTACAGTCCACCTATTGGCAAGTGTATATAGGGAGTTTGAAAAAAAAAACATTAGCTTTTGATTCAAATTCCTCAAAGGAACCATTCTAGTTCCCATTACAGTAGGTTCCATTAACAGTTGCCTTTGTACGTTTGGAATGCAATTCCATTCTCGAATTATGATTTAATTTCAATAGTAAATACTAGGGATGCACCGAAATTTCGGCCACCGAAAATTTTCGGCCGAAAATGGCCTTTTTGGTTTTCGGCCGATAGACTTTTATCACCGAAACAACACGGCCGAAATGTTGTGATGACGCAAACAGAAACCGCGACCTGCACGTGCACCTGCATAGCCCAGACCACGATCGAGCTCCACGCGACATTCACTTATCACCAGTGAGAACATTCTCTCTCTTCGTATTCCTTTATTCGCAGCAGTAAAGCGTCTCCTAAAGAGATTAAGACGGACCACGAAGTAAAAACAAAGAAAAGTACAGTCTTATAGAGTCTGTTAGCACACGTCTCATTGAGATCTTTTCGGATCCTCTGCACTTCATCGCGAATGTGCTTGATCCGCATTATAAAGACCATTACTTGGATGCGGAAGTAAGGCAGCGCGCACGAGAAATGATCCAGGCCGCGCTGGATGCGGAGAACCCGCGTGGAGACGGAGAAGCGCAAAGCGCAGGAGACAGATCAGAGCGCAGAAAAAAAGACTGGTCTCTGCACCAGATGAGTGGCATGCACCATCGTTGTCTGATATGTTCAGTGGAATTCTGCAAGAAAGTGCCTCAAATAATAATAATACGTTGGCTATTTTGTTCTTAGGCTACTATATACACACACACACACACACACACACACACAAACATACATACATAATATCAGATTGTAGCCGTATTTATGCTAGATTTCTGCTTTAATTTGATAAAAATGTTTATTTATGCCCTGGCCCTATTTAAATACACTCTCTCAAATATTTCTCAAATGTCAGGCAGATGACAAGCTCAACTGCTCAACAGCTAGATGGTTATCTGTCTGAAGTCCCCATCCCCAGAAGTGATAACAGTCTTGCCAACTGGAGAAGTAATGCACTTTCTAGTCCTACAGAGAAAAATTTCAAATGCACTTCACCTAAATGCACTTTGTTTTTATGAGAGAACTGTTCATTTTAAAACCTTTCTGCAGGCCAGTAGGCCTGTACATTATTATTAAATATACACATGAGTGGGATACATTTTTAGTTTGAATTTTATTTTATACTGTGCTTGTTGCAATGATTGTTGCAATGTGCTTAATAAATATTTGCATCATTTGTAATTATGTATTTTTATGTTTTTTTTTTTTTAAATAAGTTATGTAATTGTAATTATCTTTGAAACTTTAATATTAATTTATGCAATTGCAATGTCTTAATTTTAGTAAAGTTAGTACACGGTCATAGCAATAAATGCAATGTTACTAATAATTCACATAATTTCTTTCGGTGTTTCGGTTTCGGTTTTCGGCCTTGGATTTCTCTTTTTCGGTTTTCGGTTTCGGCCAAGAATTTTCATTTCGGTGCATCCCTAGTAAATACAAAACATGAACAATTATGCAGACTTTTTAGTTACTTCAGATTCAGACTTCACTGGCTGTGATTTATGGTTTTGATTAACTTAAAAGAGCCAGTTTGTTAAAGTAATTTGCACTGAATAGAATGACACTGATAGCACACTACGCTTTTAATTTGCTTTGATTCACCAGTATATTTGAGTCATTTGTTTGGGAATGGAACTACATCGGTTGCGCTCTTTGCTTTTGATTCACTTTAAAGAACCAATTTATTTATACAGGAATTGGATTACACTGATTGTGCAGTATGCTTTTGATTCACTTAAAAGAACTGATTCATTAGAGTCATTTATTCCGAATTTGGATTACACTGATTGTGCAGTATGCTTTTGATTCACTTAAAAGAACCGATTCATTAGAGTCATTTATTCAGAATTTGGATTACACTGATTGCTCAGGGTTCACTTAAAAGAACCAGTTCATTAGAGTAATTTGCACATAATTCAATGACACTGTTTGCACTATACGCTTTTGATTCACTTAAAAAAAAAAAAAAAAAAAACAGTTTATTTGAGTCATTTGTTTTTGCAATGGAACTACATTGGTTGTAATGGATTCCGTTGATCATTCTAAAGATAATTAGATGTAATAATGGTGTTACTGTACCACTGACAACTACTACAGGTAACTCCATCAGTTAAGTGGGAGCATATGCAGGAACCATTATTTGGAAACAAATGACATTCAGTTTTGCAATATAAAAAAAAAGAAGAAGAAAAACTGTTTCTTGTTCCCAGTTGAAAGCATTGCGTGTTTCCCTCTCTGTTGCTTCAGAGCACAAATTTAAACATCCCGTCTTGGAATTCCAGCTATCTGAAAGAGCACATCTGTATTCCTTCAGTGAAATTAGCTTTCCCACCTGATTTTCAAAGCATGTGTGAAAGGCTATAAGAAGAGAAATCTGTGTGGTTAATATAGCTTCAAAGTTGTAAGTCAGGAGCAATTTGTCTATCTCTACTTAATAGTTTTCATTAGGTGAAAGAAACACAGCAATAAACACTCTACAGCAATGTAGAAGTGATCCATTTATTGTTTTCTTTTCTCTCTCTCCACTGCACACCCCAGTGACCCATAGCCAGAGGTGGTGATGTTGCTTGTTTACATGGTGCAGTTTGGTTATAGTTGAGTGATGGTGGGGGCTGAGGCCTCTCCTGATCTCCCCCACACAGACCACCTCACCAAACCCTCAGTGCAAACCCCCACTTCATCGGGGGCCATAGCTCGGAGGGACATTTTTTGATGTTTACACAGATGTTTAGGTCTAAGGACAAGCTCCTCAGCGACCTGCCCACCACCCAGCTCTCTCATGGGGCTTAAATTTTAGCCTGACCTGGATGCCATGGCTGCCACTCCGACCATAAGCTGATGAGTCAAACAAGGATATGAGGCTCATTGTGGAATGTCTGGAGTTTTTCTGGAGATAGTGGACATGTTTATTTACTAAACCTCAATCTAAACACAACAGGGGTCCACTTTACTCTTAGCTGCAGCAAAAACATGCAGCATGTGGCGAATTTGACGTCACAGTCTGTTATGTACCGTTCAAACTTGCTGTTTGTCCTAGTCTGGCAATATTTATATTTGACCATTTATTCCCTCTAGATCAAGGGGAAACAACAATTTGCTCAATGGTAATCTGAACCAGACTGACAAAAATCACTCATTCTCATTCAAGACAAGCGGGAATCATAGTCTCTCGCCACAGTAAGCCCTGATGGTGTAGTTCCAGCTTGGCTCATGAACACAAACAGAGGGGCATTTATTCACTTCCACCATCATGTGGTGAAACACTGTGATCTCCAAAGCTGCTTTGCATGAAATCGCAGAAATGTATTTGTTTGTTCCTTAGAATTCGGTTTTGTCTTAAAGCAATGTGCCAGTGTTTCACATGTTTTGTTATGTTAGTTCATGCAAGAATTAAAAAATCATGTCACTCTTTATATAGTTTTTAACCATAAAATTAAAGTCAATGGGGTCCAAAGAATTTGTATTATATAATTATAAACTTATTTTATATTATATACATACAGATTAGTCGAAACATATTTTCTGCCCCACAGAAGAAAGTAATATATGTTTAGAACAACATTAGGTTAAGTAAACGCTGGTGTCTAATTCATTAAAGCAACCAAAGCAACTTTTCTGGTCTTTCCTGTCAGCACTTGATTTGTTAATTAAGATTGAGGAATATGTATTTACATCATGCATGAAAACATTTTAATATTGTGGTGCGATGTTCTTTTCTGTTGCAGGTATTCAGGAAGGAAGTGAATGCACTAAATGTAAAAATGACTGGGCCCTGAGGGTGGCGATTGCTCTTCTGTATGTACTTTGTGCATTGCTCACCATCGCTGTGGCTGTGCTTGGATACAAAGGTAAGAAGTCCTCCTGACATTGACACGCACATTTATCTTTTGCAGTGATGTGCACAAGTCTACTTGATTGTAGTTTCAGCAAGCTATGCTTTCACCATTAAGAGTGCATATCTACAAATGTTTAGAACAGAAACCTTGAAAATCTAAGTTCACTGGGTTTATATCTTATCCAGCTAAAATGTATCAAGAATGTGCCACAAATGAACATTCCCCATCATTTCTGCTCTTCAGTTTTGAACTTTGGCTCACTTTATTATTTGCCCTGACATAAGGCAACCATATTGCACCGTAGAAACAAGTTAGTTTTCCAAATCTTGTCAGCCGGACTATCACAGAGAAATCTGTTTTCTGTATTAGCTGGGGAAGCCATGAGCGCTGTAAAACAGAGCATAGCAGTTTATTTTGTCTGGTGCCAAAAACCAGGATAAGATAATGCAGTTGTTGTTGTTGGCATCCAGAAGGACACAGTAAACTAGAGGTATTTTTTAGCTCTCAAATGTAGTTAGGTTTTTAAACAACTTTATTCATTTATGTGATATAACTAACATTTCTGTAGAAAGCAGTGTTAAAATCAAATATTTTGAAGGGATAACAATATATTATACAACAAAGCACTTAGAAAAATCTGATAGAAAGAAGGATAGAAGAAAGACAAATGAACTTCTACAAAGCACCCCAAATCTGTACTTGAAAATGTTTGCTTATTTACCTTTAAATGAATGAGATCTGATTGTCCAGAACACGTCTCCATTGAGTCCATATGTCTCCTCTGGTTCTCTAAAGCCCTAATGCCAACCAGATGAGAAGATCATGTAAAGCAGGAAGTTTCACTACAAACCTGCTCCAGAGGAGATTGTATGCCTTTGCTGCAATTTGCTGTCCCCAAACCCACAGGTTGATTGACAGGGACATCGTGCCATTCTGAAAACATGTCATGGTTCCTTTGTTGGCAGTGCCAGAAATTATCTAGTTGCTTTATTCTGTATCACATCTCAAAAAAGTCATACAGACAAGAGTTTTTATTTGTATGTTCAGATTTAGTCTAGTGAGTGTCTCAGTGGTGCATATTTAGATCGAGTCACTCATTCTGTCCGCTAAGAGAACCATTCCATTCAACTCCATTCAAAAACAACACGGCTGATACAGGAAAATAAGAAAGAAAGGAGAATGGCAGTGTTGACCTCCTGCTGACAGACTCCCAGTGTGAAAATGACCAACAAGCCTTTGAAATGGACCTCCGTGTTTTGTTTTTCCCCTACAGCATATATTTCTTTTGTGTTTGGTTACACAAGCGCAGTCAGGAATGCTAACACCCAAGATTTTTGATGTGTATGAGTTTACTGGCAAGGAGAGCCGAGTGCTGCGTGTCTGAATGAAACACGAGTTAAAAAACTGTGAGAGCGAAGCGAAGATGACGACTTTTATTTTTTCATTCATGTTTGACCAGCAGTGAGATATTCAATGGGAAAAACACTGGGAACAAGAGGAGGGATTTAAAACCATTCCAGGCCTTTGTCAGGATAGCCTGTAAGATCACCTTCTGACTGTTCCAAAGAAAAAGACAAATGTGACAGTTGGTATTTTAATCATATGCTACTCACCAAAAGAATCATGCAGAATGCAAAGTGAAAGCTCCCTCTAGTGGCGCACATGAACACATACTCCTAGAATTAAGTTTAATGTGATACAACATTGTATAGAACATAAATGGGCAGGTCATGGTTATGGCAGGTTATATTAACATTTCAGCCCTAAGGCATCTTAAACTAAGGTTTCATTATTGTACAACTCCGGGATATGGCCAAAATCTGTCTTTGAATGGCTATAGTGGTGCCTGCTGGGAATCACCAGAAAGGAGATGCTCTGATAGCATCTCCTCAAGATCCATTGCAAATTCCTGAGGAAATGAAGTGTCATGCATGACTGTGTGTTTGGAATGTATGTTGTATTTTTATATATGTGCACTGGACAAGTGAAAATTCTATAATCATGTCCACACAGGTCAAAGGGTCAGCATTTTGGAGGAATGCTGTCTCAGAAATACGTATATACGTAGTATACTTGTAGTCCAAAGTGTAGACAAAGTCTGACTGGCTTTTACAATATGTGCCCACAGTGGTCCAAAGAATGGATAATGTAACAGAGGGTATGGAGAATTATGGAGGGAAGATCATGGCTGTAGAGACAGACCTCAAGAAACTTGGTAAGTCCAGACCTGAGATGTTGCAATATAGAAATCACATACATAACTGGCTTAATGCACTATATATGCACTGTATATAGTGCCACGTGAAAGTTTGTGAACCCTTAGAATTTTCTTAATTTCTGCATAAATATGACCCAAATCATAATTAGAATTTTTAAGTCCTGAAAGTAGACCAAGAGAATCCAATCAAACAAAGGAGACAAAAAAATATATATACCTTGTCATTTATTTATTAAGAAAAATTATGTGGTGTTAAATATTTTTTTGAGTGGGAAAAGTATGTAACATTTCTTATAACCTGTGATCAGTCCTGCATAATGTTTTGTAGGAATTTTAGCCCAATCCTCTGTACAGAAACACTTTATCTTTGTGATGTTGGTGGGTTTCCTCCTATGAAAAGAGGAGGACTCTTCTTGCGACTCTGCCATGGACACCATGGTTGTTCAGTGTTCTCCTGATGATGGACTCATAAACATTAACATTAGCCAGTGTGAGAAAGGCCTTTAGTTGCTTAGAAGGTAACCTTTGAAACCTAGTGGACTTTTACACATCTTGCTTTTAGAGTGTACTGTTGGTGGACCACTCCTGGGGAGGGTTACAGTGGTCTTTAATTTCCTCTGTTTGTACACAATCTGTCTGACTGTGGATTGATGGAGTCCAAACTCTTTAGAGATGGCTTTCTAGCCTGATAAACAACATCAGCTCTTTTTCTGAGGTCCTCAGAGATCTCATTTGTTCGTGCCATGATACACTTCCACAAATGTGATCAGACTTTGATAGATCCCTGTTCTTTAAATAAAACAGGGCGCTCACTGACACCTGACAGTCATTTCACTGATTGAAAACAACTCTGAAAAACAGATGGACTTTAATTTCAGCTTCAAATTAACTGCCAATCTTAGAGATTCACATACTTCTGCCACTCTCAGATCTGTAATACTGAATCATTTTCCTGAATAAATAAATGACAAAATATATTTTCATCTCATTTGTTGGACTGGGTTCTCTTTGTCCACTTTCAGGACAAATATGGATATTTATGTAGAAAATTCTAAAAGGTTCACAAACTTTCAAGCGGCATTGTATGAATAGTTTATTAGCAAAAACTTAGTGTATTAAAATGTTCAAAAATTTTATTATGTTATCATGTTTTTATTGTTTTACTGTGCAAGTTAGCTGTATTTTTTTTGCTATTTTTTAACCTAATCAAAATAATCCAACTGCGGTTTGATTGAGATTAACTGGAATGTATTATGAATAAACATGAGTTTTGAAAATTGTCATGAGTTTTTGCAAATGCACGCATTTATGTCCGTTTATTACACGGCCAAAAAGATTTGTTTTTACCAAATATGTATAGTGGAGTGACTTGTTAAGCATATATATGGAAGTTTTTTCCTAACAAAATTAAAATTAAAATGCCTAAAAAGATCATTGTATAAATCAAACTCTCAAAACAACTGCTCAAATTATAAATCAAATGCTCAAATTATCAAATAATAAATCATATAAGTAGTACCAGTCATGATAACTCAAAGTACATGGATGAGTGGTGTGTTATTGAATTTGGCGGTTTTTATCTGGGAATAACATACCACTGGATGGCGCGACTGACCAATCAGTATCAAGTATTCCACAGCCATGTAAGATATATGTGCGTGTGCGTGTGTGTGTTTATTGAATTACAATTAATTTAGATATTTTGTCTAAAAGGATGGTAATGATACATTTCATAATATCATAATGTTCATGTTCAAAAAAAGTTCATCAGCTTCATTAACTAAGTTCATTTACTCCATTAACAGAATAAAATTGTTGAAAATAAAATCTTAAATTGTTTGTTTTTTTCATTTTTTATTCATTTTTAACAAAACTGATTTGCTATTTATATTCGAAAAACTTTGTTAATCTGTAAAAGTCATACTGTTGGGCCTTACATGACTCTTTTTAGTAAAGTTTGTAAAATAGCAGGTGTGACTTTCCAAAAACATAATGATTATTAATTAATAATTTAATGAATAATTATTATTATTATTTATATGTAATAACACAATACACAAATGTATTGTTTTGGGTGAAATTATTGTTTTAGTTCTAATTGTCAGGACAGTGTGTTAGAACTTTTTACTTAATGATTGCAAGTCATTAAATATTAGCCAGTAAATATTCAATTCAATTAATAATTAAATTTTCATAATAGACAATGTTATACATCACTGACTCTTTATTAATATATATATATTTTTTTTATTTTTATTATTAATAAACTTCTAAATGTGATGTGCAGATGATCAAACAGCAGAGAAGTCAGGAAACGCCACCAGTGAACTCCTGTCATTCAAGATGGAAATTCAGACGTTGCAGAAGCAGCTCGGTGTTGTTGCTGTGAAGGCTTCTAACAACAGAGCTATTCTCGAAGAGCTACGGCTAGCCGGCGAGGACATGCAGAGCGGACATCACTCACTGCGAGATCTGCTGGAGAGCAATGCCAATGTCATTAGCAAAGTCAACCGCACCTTAAACTCATACAGCGGCTTGATTGATGGACTAAAGACGGACACGGCTCGGCTCCAGACGGACCTTCAGGTGCAGACGAGCGAACAGGGCCGAAACACCAACAGCCTCAGCACTCTGAACTTCACCCAGACCCAGCAGAGGAACCTCATCAGCTCCCTCCAGAGGTCGGTGGAGGACACTAGCCAGGCCGTCCAGAAGCTTAAGAATGACTATCAGAGCCTTCAGCAAGTGGCTAGGCAGACCAAAGCGGATGCTGACTGGCTGAGGGAGAAGGTTCAGAACCTTCAGGCCTTAGCTGCTAACAATTCTGTGCTGACTCGCTCTAACAGTGACGCTCTGGAGGACGTGTCTACTCAGCTGAACTCACTCTCAGAGCAGGTGCAGAACGCCTCAGGCATCGCCGACAGCCATGAACAGAGCATCCGTGAGCTCATGGACCAGCAGCGAGACCACGACAATTCAACCTCCTTGAAGTTTGATGCCCTAGAGGCACATCTTGACCGCAACGATGCGGAAATGGACCGCATAACGGGGAATGTAAGCTTCACCACGCAGCTGCTCGGAGTGATCAGTGTGGATCTGAATGGTCTTCGCACCTGCTCCGAGATGGTGGCCCAGCATTCGGACCTGCTGCTGGGGCTGAACAACAGTGTGGCAGAAACCAGAGCCGACAACTCAGAGCTCAAAACCCAGCAGGAAGAACTCGCCGCCAGGCTCGACAAAGAGGTCAGCAGCCTTTCCATAGTCATGGAGGAAATGAAACTGGTGGACAGCAAACACTCGCAGCTCATCACCAATTTCACGATTCTTCAGGGTAAGATCTGAGGCTAGGCTTCTATTTATTTAAATATAAACACTTGTTTAAAAAGAGATTTATTGATTTTTGCATATATAAAAAAATATGATATTTTGAGCTATAATTTGCAACCAAACCATGGCTGTGTGGTCACTGTGGGGTGTCGTCAGGCTAAATGGATGAGTGACCTCTTTAAAATTGTAACACTTTCTAAATATTAACATTTCTGAATATACCCTAATAACTCATTTCACTACCAGAATTTTATGGTTTTAGAAGAGTGGGAGTTCATTTCTTTGTTTCATAATTTCAGGTCCTCCTGGTCCAAGAGGACCTCGGGGAGACAAAGGGTCCCAGGGGCCACCTGGCAAAGCTGGCCAGAAAGGTGAAAATGGTGAAAAGGGAGCACCTGGTGTTGCTGGGCCTAAAGGAGAAAGGGGTCCAGCAGGGCCTCCTGGTGTACCAGGAATGAAAGGGCTACCCGGTTCAAGAGGAAGCCCTGGGCAAAAGGGTTCACGAGGATCTGGGGGCAGGGCGGGGCCTTCGGGAGAGAAAGGTGACCCTGGTATACCTGGGCTGCCTGGAAGAGATGGTCAGACAGGTCCTCAAGGGCCACAAGGGCCGCAAGGACTCAGAGGGCCAGCTGGGCCTGCAGGACTAGAAGGGCCTCGTGGGCCCGTAGGCCCACCTGGACCTCCTGGACCACCTGGATCACCTGGACTCCCTGCACAAGTAGTTGTGGCCCCGGCAGATCCACAAGGCTTTGTCAACCGCCAGGTAGCGCCACCCCCTACAAGTACACCAGGTACCAGCTTTTCTTATACTCACTGTTCACATACACTAGTGGGTCTCAATCTTTTAACATTTGCTTACCTTTCCCTAGAGGTCTGCAAGCCCGTTGGGTGAGTCCATTCGGGCCAGGCTCATGTTTATTTAGCTTCTCTCATTTTATTGTCCCCATATTCAGCACACATAGGCTACTGTATGTTATAATATACTGTTATAATGATTATATTATAAATATTATACATCACCTACACAATACGCAAAGCATATACACACATGCATTAGCATACAGGTGACATTTGACAATGCAGAGCATCAGGGAGAAGTTGGAGCATGTCTAATGAGCATCTCCTCATTAGACGCACCTTTAAGATTTGCATCTTTACGGATTATGATTATAATGAAATAGTTTTTGTCTTCAATAAGTTTTATTTCCTTAATTACTAATTTAAAGCTTTCTATAGATATATTTCTGTCTGTGAGGCTTTTATTCAAAGCACATCATGTTTCTTTTCTTTATTTTATAAAAGCACAATGTTTTGTTCATATTGTAAGTGAACAAAAATAAAAGTGAACCTTTACAGTTACGAATGATAAATTACTTTTACCTTATGAGCAAAAATGAAGCCATATTCACGGAAAACATGCAAGTGATCATCCTGGTCCTTTAAACATTGTTATATGCTTCAACTATTTTGGTATATCTATAGATTTATTTTAGGCAAGTTAAGATAATTTGAGAAGGCTGAATTGATCAAACATATATGATCTGCTCATTGTCTGTCGCTGGCTGCTTGTTCATTACTTTAAAAAACAAAATGTATATATGATGAACAAAAAAATGCTCCAAACGTTCTTCTAAATTAACTTAAAACGAAACGAAATATAATCATTTTGCCATTACATACAAAACTGAACTATTTTTAATAGCTGAAACAGTAGTATTAGCTGTTTTAGTATACAGGTGAAAAGGTGTGCTCGGGCCGGTAATTCTTATAAACTTTCGGACACGGGCCAGGCTCGGGCCCTAGCATCTCTGCCCTAAATTTGAGGCCCATGCAGGGCTCTACTTCGTACCCCAGATTGAGAACTACTGACATACACTCAACACAGGCCATTTATTAGAGTCAATACAGTAGAAATCATTTGGTTTTTATGTAATATGAATGTTTTTAATATCAACAAACAGTGCTTATATACACTCAAAATGTGATATTTTATTACAAAAAACTTTAACTCCTTAATGAAATCCCAGATAGCCAGACAATGAAAATATAAATAAATAATTATATAACTTATTTGTGTTTGGGACACTGAGAGCACAGAGACTGTAATGTACACCGTAAGTTTGAAAACGTTTAGTTTAAATGTTTAACATGAATGAACGGTGCTCATAAAAGACTGAGATAGTATTCTTAAGTGAAATGAGTTGAGGCTTGAACCTGGAAACAGCATCCATTGGTGCATTCGTTAGACACATTACGTCACCACTTAACAAGCGGATAGCATTTCGTGGTGGTCTTCCAGTAAAAATCGTGTTTGGGGGGGGGTTAAATATATGTTTTTTGCTGAGGTTTCTACTTAAAACTAATTTTTTCCCCGTTTGCATTGTTTTACTACTTACACATTAAGTGTGTTCTTTTTATCATCTTAGGGTGCCCACCTCAGTGGAAGAGCTTCAGAGACTCGTGTTACTACTTCTCATCAGAGATGCTGGACTTTAATGACACGATGGAAAGATGCAGCAACAAGAGTTCAACTATGCTGATTATTAATGATGAAGATGAGCAGGTAAATCCTAGATACTATTATCAAATATGTAATGGGTCTTAAACAGAATTAACTTTATTAAAACAGTTTGCAGTTTTGCAGTGTGTCGTAACAGATAGCCTTGTGGGCATCTTGTTACGACTCTTGAGTTTTAAACCTAACATTACTCTATACAATGCCTACTTTATTATCTATCACAGCTATGGATAAAGAGGCAGATTTCTGGAAAGGGCTTCTTTTGGCTGGGCCTCACTGACAGAGCAGAGGAAAACATCTGGAGATGGGTGGATGGGAGCCTGCCCAACTACACGTGAGTGATTAACTGAAATACATAATACATATGCAGTGTATAACATATTCCATTATATTGAGGATCCTCAGTAATATAATGAGTAGATGGCAGTGTGAGGAAGCATTCCCCATTAGTCTTGTCTGATTTTAATTGAAAGGAAATGGAAGCCTGGACAGCCTGATAACTGGAGCCATGGTCACGAGGTTGGGGAGGACTGTGCCGGCCTAATATATGAGGGCAGTTGGAACGACTTTTTCTGCACAGAACACATTGGTTTCATTTGCGAACGAATGAATGAATGTAAGTTCAAATTCTTCTTTCTTGCAAACATTTTTTAGCTTCTTTTGGTTGAAAAGAGTTATCTGTTTGCTGTGCTCGAGTTCATTTCATTCATTGCAGTCTTTTCTCCATTATTCACAGCCAAAGTTCCCGTTTTATAGCACCTGTTGTGAATGAACAGAGCATATTGGATAAGACAATCACAGAGACAGTTCAGAAGACTTCTGTCACAGTATCCTCTCATAAAGCACGAACGATCGCTTTCCCCAGAGAGTCACATGTGACAGACATGAAGAAGACTGCAAACTATACAATACACTGATCACCAGTCACGTTAATGTTTAGATAAGTGAAAACGCTGTAATGTATTGTAATCATGTAATTGTAAATACCTGTTTTACCTGTGTCATTAACAAAGCTGATGCCACATTATTCCAGTGCAATACAATAAAGCTTTGTAGCTGCTTTAATGAAAATAAAGCTTTTAACAGCCAACCGTAAAGCTACAATTAATATGTTGATATGTTTTAATGACTATAATCCAGAATTTGTTCACACCAGAGTTTTACACCTTGGACATCATTAATGTGATTTTATAAATACCTTTTTCAAATATTTGATTATGCAGTAGCTATGTATAAAATAGTTGTGTATTTGAATACATGTACATGTATGTAGTTATCATCAAAGACCATGTTTTATCTGAAATAAAATATAGTTGGTATTTTTCAATATGCTTTATGTTGAAATCCTTTTGATAAATGTTTAATTGTGGAATGTCCTATATGTAACACAATAATGCAACATAGATTGTTTTGCAACTATACACAGTACTTGTCAGAAATACTGTATACATGTATGTATTATGATTAGGCTGACCATACTGGGCATTTGTATGGGACTCTGATGTTTTTATGGAATATTAAAATTCCTGACCAGGACGTGTCCTGTTTTAACAGCACATATGGCCACACTAATTATGATAAATTATGATTAAAAAAAAGTTTCATATGCTCACAAAGAGTGAGTTTAATTGATCAAAAATACAGTAAAAACAACAATGTTATGAAATATGTTTACAATTTGAAAAAACGTCTTTCTATTTGAATTTATTTTAAAATGTAATTTATTCTTTTGATGCAAAGGATCACTTTAGAAATCATCTTAATATGCTGATCTGGTGCTCAAGAAACAATTATTATTATATATTACATTTATTTATAAACATATTATTAATTTGTCGTTATCAGAGGAATAAATAACATTAAAAATATACTATTTATACTATAAATATACAATATATTTTAAATGAATTACATCTTACTATAAATATACTAGAAAATATTAATTTAAATTAATAGTATTTAGAAAATATTATTGTTTTAAGCTGTGTTTTGGTCAAATAAGCCTTACAATAAAAAAATATATATATAGTAATAAATTAGAAAACATTTGTAAATAATTTACATTATATACATATTAAATATGTAAGCTATATATTTACATTTTTAATTTTATAATGTATTCCTATGCTACATTTAAAGAAAATTCCCTTGTCAGGTAGGTCAAGTGTGATTTTATTGAGTTTACTTATTTGTTTATTGATTATTATTTACTAGTTTACCCCAAAACAATGTCAAAATATTTATTTTAAAAGATTTCAGATTTTTTCCACTGCTAGAGAAAACCCATTTGTAATTTAAATTTTTCCTCTTATATAGCTCTTAACAACTGGTCTTACCCTATCATAAAAGACACAATTTCATATTTTAACTAAGCGTCCAATAAGACAAAGCAAATAAATAAAATAAAAATGTCCACATCATCTTGTGACTGCTGAGTCAGATAGGGTCTACCATGTGATTAAGTCATATGATTTATTAGCTGTATTTCCCTAACCTTCACAAAGTCATCATTTACACTATCCGACTAACAGACTCCAGTGTCGAATAACAAACA
>NW_020524129.1:0-20045 GCF_003368295.1 Carassius auratus | reverse complement strand
TTTTTTACTATTCAGAATGCTTTTAGATTATTCAACAGTATTGTTTGGCAACAATGCTGATTAGCATTCACAGAAAATGAATCAGATCATGACTTTGGAGTAGGTTGGAAACTCAAATTTATTCCAAATTCCAAAAGGAGTCGAAATAAAATAAAATAAAACCACAATCCTCATGTATAGCAGATCCCTAGGTAGAAACAGATTATGGGATGTGTTTTTCTTCATGCAACTGAAAATAAAAATGTTGCAACAAAAGAATGCACAGAGTATAAGTGCAATGTGTTCCTTTTTTGAAGCAATTCTTGCAGGAGGAGATTTATGGGCAGCTTTGCTTTGACTTTTCTGTTCAGTTTGACCTAAAACAAGCTGTATGTGATTGAGGTCTGGAGACTGGACCGGTCAGGTCATTAGAGAAATATATTCAGTAGCGCTTGCTAAGGCAAGAATCGTTACTTTTATACAGATGACATGTTTGCTGGAAAACCCCTGTGTGCTATTATGTATTCATTTTCCGTAAAAAGTTTTACTGATTTATTATAAGCCTGTAGAATAAACAAATCCAATTGATTTGCATTAATAGAGACCAGGTGGTAGGTGGACATTTTTTGACTTTGGCAACCACATAGCATCCGCATAGAGGCATGACACAAACCTCTCAGAACACCCAATTCAGTTTCACTTCAATTTATCTATAAAATATTTTTCACATTGTATAGCTTTAAAAAAGAGTAGTTATGTACAAATCCTCTTGGGGGGGGGGGGGGGGGGGGGGTCATGGATACAAGCATCCCGCTCAAAAATGAACAAAGAGACTCTTCTGTAGTTCCATCATGTACTAAGACTGAAGGAAAAGTTGCAATTTTCTATGCCAGTGTGGCTAGGAACTATACTTTGCTGCCGTACCATGGGTGCAGCAGGCGGCGTGATATTACGCAGTACCTGAAAATATTAAATATTATGAAAATATTATTTTCAGGCACTGTGTAATATCATATCGGCCTAGAAAATCACGTTTTCATTATCCATCAGTCTTAGTACAAATATGTAACTACAGAAGAGTCAAGTTTTAAATAGGAAAAATATAGAAACTCTTTGGCCATTTTTTAAGTGAGATGATAACGGTCTTATCAGATTCAACGATCTATGCGGAGATAAGCTAAAAGTGTTACCGCCAGACCCGGAGAACAGCTGAATTTAGAACTGCTGGCATCATTTATTCTTCAATAGGTTCATTAGCTGGGCTTGTTTTTAATTAAAAATAAATAGAATTTTCCCTTATTGTGTTAATTTTAAGGTCAGAATTGATTGGTTTGAATGTCAGTTTTCTTTTTCCTCTCACTTTTCTTTGCTTAACTGACCCGTATTTTGCCATTTTCTGCTTCTGTGCTTTTAGGAATAACAATCTAATGCCAATGGAATCAATAATTTCACTAATCTTGGACTCTCTCTGCACACAGTAGTTGGTCAGACACGGTTAATTAGCCACTGTTTGATTGAACATTTTAGAATTGACAGGATTCTGTTGCAGTGTTGAATCACTGTTAAACACATTTTAGACTGAATTCCCACATTATTCATGACTTTTATCTATAATTGCTGTGTACACTGGTGACTTTGTTAAAAGAAATGGGAGCATATAGGATCTACATAGGGCCATTTATGTACTTTCTAAACCCATTGTGGCAAAAAAGTGGAACATTTCACATTGCAATCAATCAATATGAGACCCAATTGAATGTTCCTCTTGAGTGAGTCATGTAGTTTTCATGATTTAGTCCATGTGCTTATTTAGGGCCAGTCTTACTAACAGCTTGCTCCTGTGAAAACCATATTTTGGTGTTAAAATTGTACTGTCCGATTTTACTAAAGACGTGCAGTGAAATTAGTGCTAAAAAGGCATGGACACAGATATTTTTGCACCTGAACGTATTGAATATACATTTGTAGGAGTTTCCCTTTTAGACGAAAAAATTGCAAGCCTTCTGTGTCTTTTTGACCCATTAAATGTTCCACTCCTGTTCCTATCATCACGTTATTGCTGCTAAGAGGATATCAGAACAGAAATTACAATCACAACTCATTTCACTTCTGTAATGTGTTTATGTGTTAAGAAAGCAAATAAGACTCATTTTTATTCCTTACATGTCAATTTTAACAAGGATTATAGCTTTAGCTAACACAAACCAACAGATAAATTAGCACATTTGAACTCTTTCTCCCTCATAGCATAAAATCACGGTAATTCTGTTAACTTTTGACTTTAATAAGATATTTCAAAAACTGATTTGTTTCCAGTTTTGTATTGCATTTATTTAGCTTGTGATTTTAGATTTTTATGCTACTAAACAGTCTTGTTTCTTTCTGAAGGCCCAAAAGAAAGTAAGTGGTTTGCATGTCTTTGACTTCTTTCAATGTCTCAGAATATCTTTTTTAATAATGCATTAATAATTTAAGAATTCCTGTATGTTCACCAGCTGGCGAAATATTATGACTCCCTTGCCAATGAAAATGTCATTTGCATTTGGTGATGTGCGTGTAATAATTCTGGTCCCTGTCTAAAAGCATTCAGAAAGTTTCACCATAAACCTGTCAATACTAAATGAAGACACAATTCATCTGCACTCAATCTCTATACTTCCCTTAATGAACATTTCTGGTGTAGAAATGGCATTCCCATCCAGTAATTGTGGAGAAATGTCTATTTCAGTCCTGCTCTGTTTCTGGCCTCCTTTGGTCTCTCATTACCTCTTATTGCCATCCATTCCAAGGGTCCCTTGGTGAGAAGCCATTCTAAGAAAAAAAAAAAAAAAAAAAAATCAATGCTGTCGAAAACAAGAAGCCTAGATGTTACACCAGCCTAAAGCCTATTATGTCAGCACCAACAATAAAAGTATTTTTTGGGCTTTCACATGTGCATGTGTGATTTGCATACTTATTTAATTTCTTGAAGATTACAGACAGCGCTGTGCGAGTGCTGAATGCTGGTGGCTCTTTAGCTTTTCTATGTGTTTCCTGTCTTTTGTGGATTCATTGATCTGTCTTCTGTTGATGGCCACCATAACGTCATGTAGACATCATGTAATTGACATGTAGAGCCATTAGTTGGATGATTTTGCTCAATCGTACACACAATCGTACACACTATTATAGTTTGTGTTAATATTTTAATTAGATTTTGTTAGTACATTTTATTTTTACCCATTTTTAAAGTGATTTTTTGTAAATAACTGTGTTGTCTTTTTTGTCTTTTATTATTATTTAATAATAATAATAATAATAATAATAATAATAATAATAATAATAATAATAATAATAATAATAATAATAATAATACTAATAATTTATTTTTTGATTGTCTATATAATATTGGAATTATTTATTTGTTTTAATTTAATAAGTTTTAGTTATTTAGTAATGAGAAACAAAATGAGGAATGCAAATAATTATGTAGATCCTCATTTAGCCACATTTAAATACAGACTCAAAACTCATCTGTTTAGCTGTGCATGTACTGAATGAGCACTGTGCTATGTCCGAACTGATTGCACTGTATTTTATGTATAATCACTTCCTATTCTTAACTGCTTTATTTCATTTTAAATCATTGTAAAAGTTTCAAAATTCCTTGTTTTTATTGTTTTGATTATTTTTTTATTGATTATTTTCATTCCTTTTATGTAAAGCAAGACCACGGAAACCAGAGTCCTCTGCACAATATGATTTTGCTGCAACCTAGAATTAAACTGCTGGTCTCGTCTGGCCAGAGGAGAACAGCACACTATTCTGACACCCTATTTCCTACCGTAAAGCTGCTTTGACACAATCGGCATTGTAAAAAGTGCTATATAAATAACGGTGACTTGACTTGATTTGACTTAAAGCACTTTGATTTACCATTGTGCACTCTTAGAAATGAAGCATGGGTGTAGTTAAATTTAAATACTAGTTTTATGGTAAAATTACTAAAAGTATTATGTTTATATAGTAAAAATAAGCAAGTTTCTTTGCATTAAATTAATAGTATAATATTTCAAGTCTACAAAATGTCACAGATTTAAACCAACTTAACCAGATCATTTTAAACCTACTAGCAGTTGAAGATTGTCCCAAAGCGCTTTCCGTACTTGCAATTTCGCACATGCACAGGAGGAAGCAAGAAGCATCCATTTTCCATCTGCCCTTGGCCAACTTTTTAAAATCCGTTATCATCCATAAATTATTTGGTAAGTAGAACGTTTTTTTAGTAATATATTTTACAATTGCACATTTGTGAAATGTTTTTGTGTGCTTAGACGTATACTTTGTTGATAGTTTAAAACGATTTATTGCTAGCTTAATTAACACAGAATTAGCCTGTATCCTTGTCATAGTTAAGTGTTAGAAGTGGTCATTAAATTACCGAAATATTAGAATTCTGTGTAGTTATTTTAGTTTAGTTGTGTTGTAATTTAGCTTTAAACAATGCGCTTTATCTTTTTATTGATAATTAAGTTGGCTTGAAAAAGCCAACTTACTGATCTACTATTTAATCTTATTATTAGTGGTGCTTGCCGGAGGCAAAGCACTACTACTATTATCTCACATACTTATTATTAGTGGTGCTTGCCGGAGGCAAAGCACTACTACTATTATCTCACATACTTATTATTATTATTATTATTCTTCCGTACAAATTTCGGCGCGTAACTAGTCCCGCAGTTTTCGTCACAGACCAACGAAACAGGCGTCAAATCGTGCGGCCTATTCGGGAATGGTGTGCTATGACTTTTATAAGCGATCGGGCGTACGATGTTCGTACACCGGGCGAAATATCGGCCGAAAAATCGCATAGACAATGCATTACGGCCAACTTTGACGAATCGTAGCGCAGAGAGAGAATTTCGCAGAAACATGTGAATCACCACATTTGGAGAGGCTATCAAGCTGTGCGAGAGGATACCTCGCAGAGGCGTACAAGTTGTACCCCTGGGGCGCTAGAGACCCCCAAAGTTCCCCATAGACATACTATGGTGAGGGATCGCCCATGAAACAGTGTGTTTTTCCTACTATGGGAAGTTATACAGGGATTTTGTATTGAACATAACTCAGGATCACAGTGTCATAGAGACAAGGGGGTGGGCTCGTTTGAATCAGGCAACCAATCAGTCTCTCAGGATCACTGTGAATCTATCAAGCCACGCCCTAGCAACCATATAGAGCGCCATAGCAACAAGCCCCATAGACTTCCATTGAAAAAGATCAAATGAATAACTTTGGATAGAAGTGTCATAGAAACATGAGGGTGGGCTCGTTTGACTCGGGCAGCAAACGGCCAATCATGTATCTCCTTCATGACAACCTAGCCACGCCCTAGCAACCATTAAGAGCTACCTGGCAACCAAAATCCAAAGATAGATATCTTAACATCTGAAAGACATAGAAGCATGGGGGTTGGTTTATATTAGCAAGCAACCAATGGAGTATCATCATTGGCAGCTGCCAGGCCACTCCCTAGCAACCAAACACAGTACCCTAGCAACCGTTTTGCAAGATCTATATCTCTGCATCAGAACATCGTAGAGGCATGGGGGTTGGTTTATATTGACGAGCAGCCTTTGGAGTATCACCATTGGCAGCTGCCAAGCCACTCCATAGCAACCAAACGGAGTACCCTAGCAACCGTTTTGCACGACCTATATCTCTGAATCAGAACATCGTACAGACATGGCGGTTGGATTTTTTGACTCATGCTGGCACACTGGACTTCCAACATGCTAGTCATGCTAGCAGTGATTAGCTACATGCTAATAGTGATTAGCTAAGTGCTCAAATGGGCTAAGAACTCTATAATAACTACATAGTGACCATCTGTGACAACTACCAACCACCTAGTAACATCATAGCAACCACCCAGGAGACCATAGCAACTGCCTAGCAACCAGCCAAAACACCCTAGCAACCGCCTAGCAACACCTTAGCAACCCCCCCAAGTACCGTAGCAACTGCCTAGCAACCACCCAGGTTACCATAGCAACCGCCCTAGCAACCACCCCGGGTACCCTAGCAACCACATAGCAACACCCTAGCAACCGCCCCGATTACCCTAGCAACCACCCTGGGTACCTTAGCAACGGCCCTAGCAACCATCATGGGGACCCTAGCAACCGCCCTAGCAACCACCCCGGGTACCCTAGCAACCACATAGCAACACCCTAGCAACCGCCCCAATTACCCTAGCAACCACCCTGGGTAGCCTAGCAACCGCCCTAGAAACCATCATGGGGACCCTAGCAACCGCCCTAGCAACCACCCTGGGTACCCTAGCAACCACCCCGGGTACCCTAGCAACCACATAGCAACACCCTAGCAACCACCCCGATTACCCTAGCAACCACCCTGGGTACCTTAGCAACGGCCCTAGCAACCATCATGGGGACCCTAGCAACCGCCCTAACAACCACCCCGGGTACCCTAGCAACCACATAGCAACACCCTAGCAAACATCCCGATTACCCTAGCAACCACCCTGGGTACCTTAGCAACGGCCCTACCAACCATCATGGGGACCCTAGTAACCACCCCGGGTACCCTAGCAACCACACCTTAGCAACAGAGGGGCGAGTTTTGCCACTGCAAGCACCACTCACATTTTCTTCAGGAAATGTACCTTCTAGTTCTTATACTTATTATTATTCTTCCGTACAAATTTCGGCGCGTAACTAGTCCCGCAGTTTTCGTCACAGACCCGCAAAAGAGGCGTCAAATCGTGCGGCCTAGTCGGGAATGGTGTGCTATGACTTTTATAAGCGATCGGGCGTACGATGTTCGTACACCGGGCGAAAAATCGGGCGAAAAATCCCATAGACAATGCATTGCGGCCAACTTTGAAGGATCGTAGCTCCGAGAGAGAATTTTGCAGAAACATGTGAATCACCACATTTGGAGAGGCTATCAGGCTGTGCGCGATCATACCCCGACATGGGTATAAGTTGTACCCCTGGGGTGCTAGAGCCCCCCCAAAGTTGCCCCATAGACATAGTATGGTGCGGGATCGCCCATGAAACACTGTGTTTTTCCTACAATGGGAAATGACATAGGGATATTGTATTGAACATAACTCTGCATCACAGTGTCATAGAGACAAGGGGGTGGGCTCATTTGAATCAGGCAACCAATCAGACTCTCAGGATCATTATGAAGCTATCAAGCCACGCCCTAGCAACCATATAGAGCACCATAGCAACAAGCCCCATAGACTTCCATTGAAAAGATCAAATGAATAACTTTGGATAGAAGTGTCATAGAAACATGAGGGTGGGCTCGTTTGACTCGGGCAGCAAACGGCCAATCATGTATCTCCTTCAAGACAACCTAGCCACGCCCTAGCAACCATTAAGAGCTACCTAGCAACCCAAAGTATAGAGAGATATCTTAACATCTGAAAGACATAGAAGCATGGGGGTTGGTTTATATTAGCAAGCGACCATTGGAGTATCATCATTGGCAGCTGACAGGCCACTCCCTAGCAACCAAACACAGTACCCTAGCAACCGTTTTGCTAAATCTATATCTCCGCATCAGAACATCGTAGAGGCATGGGGGTTGGTTTATATTGGCGAGCAGCCTTTGGAGTATCACCATTGGCAGCTGCCAAGCCACTCCATAGCAACCAAACGGAGTACCCTAGCAACCGTTTTGCACGACCTATATCTCTGCATCAGAACATCGTACAGACATGGCGGTTGGATATTTTGACTCATGCTAGCACAATGGACTTCCAACATGCTAGTCATGCTAGCAATGATTAGCTACATGCTAATAGTGATTAGCTAAGTGCTCAAATGGGCTAAGAACTCTATAATAACTACATAGTGACCATCTGTGACAACTACCAACCACCTAGTAAACATCATAACAACCACCCTGGTTACCATAGCAACTGCCTAGCAACCACCCCGAGTACCCTAGCAACCACATAGCAACACCCTAGCAACCGCCCCAATTACCCTAGCAACCACCCTGGGTACCTTAGCAACGGCCCTAGCAACCATCATGGGGACCCTAGCAACCGCCCTAGCAACCGCCCTAGCAACCACCCTGGGTACCCTAGCAACCACATAGCAACACCCTAGCAACCACCCCAATTACCCTAGCAACCACCCTGAGTACCCTAGCAACGGCCCTAGCAACCATCATGGGGACCATAGCAACCGCCCTAGCAACCACCCCGGGTACCCTAGCAACCACCCTGAGTACCCCTAGCAACGGCCCTAGGAACCATCAAGGGGACCCTAGCAACCGCCTTAGCAACCACTCCGGGTACCCTAGTAACCACATAGCAACACCCTAGCAACCGCCCCGATTACCCTAGCAACCACCCTGGGTACCCTAGCAACCGCCCTAGCAACCATCATGGGGACCCTAGCAAACGCCCTAGCAACCTCCCCGGGTACCCTAGCAACCACATAGCAACACCCTAGCAACCACCCCAATTACCCTAGCAACCACCCTGAGTACCCTAGCAACGGCCCTAGCAACCATCATGGGGACCCTAGCAAACGCCCTAGCAACCCACCCCGGGTACCCTAGCAACCACATAGCAACACCCTAGCAACCACCCCAATTACCCTAGCAACCACCATGGGTACCCTAGCAACGGCCCTAGCAACCATCATAGGGACCCTAGCAACCACCCCGGGTACCCTAGCAACCACACCTTAGCAACAGAGGGGCGAGTTTTGCCACTGCAAGCACCACTCACATTTTCTTCAGGAAATGTACCTTCTAGTTATGTTGGCTTGGCAACAAGCCAACATACTGTTATGCTATTTAAACTTCTTCTTCATCTTCTTCTTTTTTTTCTTATTATTATTTTCTGACAGAAATTCTGAACGCTACTCCTCCTAGGGCTTTAAAGCCACAAGCCCCAAACTCGGCAGACACCTGCGGGATAGAGCGGTGCTGGTTGCTATATCTTTTCAGACTGATCAGACTTAAAGTTTTTTTTTTATTAATTTTTAAATGTCAAAAACATTACCCATAGACTTACATTATCTGAGAAAAAATGCGCCCCTAGTTGCAATAACCGAGATTAAAGGGAGGAGTCGGCCGGGTTTCGTTTCACTTTTTAAACCGGTTAAAAATACCAAGTAAATAATACAATTTCCCTCAAACTGACAAGCTAAACCAACATATCTGATTATTACAGGGGTCAGGGCTCTTTAATAATTGATTTCTGGGCAGAGAGCAGTCAGAAAGATGAGAGAAGAATCACTGCTGCTGTCTCCACGGAGCTCACAACGAGCGAATTCATTCTTATTTAAGACCTTTTAAAACGGCGATTGCACGCAATCCACACGTTAGAACACACCAAGAGCTAAAAATCAGATGTTTCTGAACTGTTTAAAGTAATAACATGATATATTCGCGGCAGCGCGACTGCCCGCGAGCTCGCCATGTATTTCTCTGAACACTTGAAGAATTTACAGCCTGTCACATTAAAACACTGCAGCGAAACGGCACAAAAGAATTAGAAGAATATATTATACACATGAAAATGAGTGTTTATATGTGATTGTGAGATTTTATCTGTCAGGCTGAACCTCACATCAATTGTTATCCATCGTCACAACATGGTAAAGTCATTTATATATATTTTTTAAGAGCTTCTTAAATAAATATTCCTGCGAATGCACACAATCCACCAATTAGAACACACTAAGAGAAAAATCCAGGGGTTTTTGAGCCGTGTATGTGCGCAAAATGCAATATTTGACATCGCGAAGGGAAAAAAAAGTCACATGACAGCCGCGTTTCGGGGCGAGATCGGACAAATAAATAGGCTACACATTTCATTCACACTGACAAGCTAAACCAACATATGTTATTATTACCGGGTCAGGTCTCATTTATAAATTATGTCTCTGGCCAAAGAACAGCGAGAAAGACGAGAGAGAAATGAGCGCTTCATCCGCATTTTTAAGCGCTTCCAAAATAATATCACAGCGAATTGCACTAATCCACCCATTAGAACACAACAAGAGCAGAATTCAGGTGTTTTTGAACTGTTTATGTGTGCAAAATGAAATTTGACAGCGTGATACAGCTTATGAATACTTGATGTCTGGGCAGAGAGCAGTCAGAAAGACAAGAGAAGAATCACGGCTGCTCAGCTCAGGCTGTCTCCACGGAGCTCGAAACGAGCGAATTATTCTTATTTAAGACCTTTTGTAATTAAATTATATCGGCGATTGCACGCAATCCACACGTTAGAACACACCAATAGCTGAATTCAGATGTTTCTGAACTGTTTAAAGTAATAACATGATATATTCGCGGCAGCCAAATGTCCGCGAGCTCGCGATGTCTCTGAAACACATTAAGTCTAAATAGAGAATTCCGAGCCTTTCACATTAAAACCCTGCAGCGAAACAGCACAAAACACTTAGAAGAATATATTATACACATGAAAATGAGTGTTTATATGTGCTTGTGAGATTTTATCTGTCAGGCTGAAGTTCTGAACGTCACAATCAATTGCTATCCATCGTCACAACATGGTAAAGTCATTTATATATATTTTTAAGAGCTTCTTAAAATATTAATGCACACAATCCACTCATTAGAACAAACAAGAGAAAAATCCAGGTGTTTGTTGAGCCGTGCAAAACGAAATATCATTTGACATCGAGGGGAACTGTAACTCCATGAATACTCAACGAAGAGACAGATATAAATATATATATATATATAGAAAGCTTGACATGTCTACTTTTAAACCAAACAAGTGCTGCCGAACAAATTTTCTGTGATAAAGTAATCCATATCAAAACAACGCAATGTCCTTTTTTCACGTCTCAAGTGTGGAAGGCCAAGAGGGTCAAATACACGTGAATTTTAACGTGTCTCTGTAAAGGGTCTACTTTTTTTGGATACAAACATAATAACAACAAAACTTTGGGCACTTATAAAATAAAGATAACAAACAAGGTGTGCTGTCTGCAGCCTTGGTCTGCGCTGATCTTCATTTACAAACACGTCATTAAAATGAACTGTAACTCCATGAATACTCAACAAAGAGACATGAGAGATATATCTATAGAAAGCTTGACATGTCTACTTTTAAACCAAACAAGTGCTGCCGAACAAATTTTCTGTGATAAAGTAATCCATATCAAAACAACGCAATGTCCTTTTTTCACATCTCAAGTGTGGAAGGCCAAGAGGGTCAAATACACGTGAATTTTAACGTGTCTCTGTAAAGGGTCTACTTTTTTTGGATACAAACATAATAACAACAAAACTTTGGGCACTAATAAAATAAAGATAACAAACAAGGTGTGCTGTCTGCAGCCTTGGTCTGCGCTGATCTTCATTTACAAACACGTCATTAAAATGAACTGTAACTCCATGAATACTCAACGAAGAGACATGAGAGATATATCTATAGAAAGCTTGACATGTCTACTTTTCTAAAAAGTGAACAAATATTCTGTGATAAAGTAATCCATATCAAAACAAAGCGATGTCCTTTTTTTCACGTCTCCTTTCATTATATCTAATGTGTATGGAAGGCCAACAGGGTCAAATACACGTGAATTTTAACGTGTCAACAACACGTTAAATACGTGTATTTCATGCGTAGACAACACGTATTTAATATTATTTATTTATCGGCGCTGCACAACATGGTAAAGTAATTTATATATTTTTAAAGAGCTTCTTAAAATACTATATTACTCCAATGTTATACCCAATATTATTTAACGTGTTAAATAGTGTTGTTTACAAGTGAAAAATCAGCGGGTATTTAAAATGTATTTCACGTGAAATACACTGAAGTACACCTTAAAAATCTGTTTGTAAAGGTCAATGTCATTGGCTGCTGAGGACTTGGGTCAAACCACTTCTGTGAGCTTAGTGGTTGGGGTGTACCATTCATAGACAGGCAACCACCATTTAACATGCTATAGATCAGCTTATTCAGCCTTATTATTTAGTCTTTTTTCTTTTCTGTTTTGTATAGCCTATAGAAATAATATATTTAAGTTCCAGTTTTATGAAATATTTATTTTATAATAAATAGTAATTAAAATGTTGTGGTGATAGTATAAAGTTTATAAAAGTTACAGTATTTTGTAATGAAACATGACTTTTTGTTAAGCTCTTGACTCACCGAAGTATACTATATATAGTGTCCCTTCTTTAATTTTTCAATAATGTATGATAATTTAAAATATGTTGTCAGTACTATTAAAATAAGATTAAATTGAATGGTATTTAGGAGATTATGGTTTTTGCATGACTTATTTCACATTCAACTAGACAACCCTGTCGTAGCTGTTATCATAGCCTAGGCTTTTTATTAAAAAAGAAAAAAGCAAGGGACCATGGAAAAAGACTGTTGCAGGTGTATTTTTTATGGTATTATTATTTTATTTTTTTTGCAGCAGGGCAACTCAAGAATGTTGGGCACACAAGTACTGTGGCTCTTTTGCCCCATGGCCAAGATGGCCAAGCCAACATCAAAGTTAGTTCACTAACTTTTAATTCTAGTTATGTTGGCTTGGCAACAAGCCAACATACTGTTATGCTATTTAAACTTCTTCTTCTTCTTCTTCTTTTTTTTCTTATTATTATTTTTCTGACAGAAATTCTGAACGCTACTCCTCCTAGGGCTTTAAAGCCACAAGCCCCAAACTCGGCAGACACCTGCGGGATAGAGCGGTGCTGGTTGCTATATCTTTTCAGACTGATCAGACTTAAAGTTTTTTTTTTATTAATTTTTAAATGTCAAATACATTACCCATAGACTTACATTAACTGAGAAAAAATGCGCCCCTAGTTGCAATAACCGAGATTAAGGGAGGAGTCAGGTTTCGTTTCACTTTTAAACCGGTTAAAAATACCAAGTAGGCTAAATAATACAATTTCCCTCAAACTGACAAGCTAAACCAACATATCTGATTATTACAGGGGTCAGGGCTCATTAATAATTGATTTCTGGGCAGAGAGCAGTCAGAAAGATGAGAGAAGAATCACTGCTGCTGTCTCCACGGAGCTCACAACGAGCGAATTCATTCTTATTTAAGACCTTTTAAAACGGCGATTGCACGCAATCCACACGTTAGAACACACCAAGAGCTAAAATCAGATGTTTCTGAACTGTTTAAAGTAATAACATGATATATTCGCGGCAGCCAAATGTCCGCGAGCCCGCGATGTATTTCTCTGAACACTTGAAGTCCACATGACAGCCGCGTTTCGGGGCGAGATCGGACAAATAAATAGGCTAGCTATATAAACTGACAAGCTAAACCAACATATGTTATTATTACCGGGTCAGGTCTCATTTATAAATTATGTCTCTGGCCAAAGAACAGCGAGAAAGACGAGAGAGAAATGAGCGCTTCATCCGCATTTTTAAGCGCTTCCAAAAATAATATCACAGCGAATTGCACTAATCCACCCATTAGAACACAACAAGAGCAGAATTCAGGTGTTTTTGAACTGTTTATGTGTGCAAAATGAAATATAATTTGACAACGTGATACAGCTTATGAATACTTGATGTCTGGGCAGAGAGCAGTCAGACAGACGAGAGAAGAATCACGGCTGCTCAGCTCATGCTGTCTCCACGGAGCTCACAACGAGCGAATTTATTCTTATTTAAGACCTTTTATAATTAAATTATATCGGCGATTGCACGCAATCCACACGTTAGAACACACCAAGAGCTAAATTCAGATGTTTCTGAACTGTTTAAAGTAATAACATGATATATTCGCAGCAGCGCGACTGCCCGCGAGCTCGCCATGTATTTCTCTGAACACTTGAAGAGAATTTACAGCCTGTCACATTAAAACACTGCAGCGAAACGGCACAAAACAATTAGAACAATATATTATACACATGAAAATGAGTGTTTATATGTGATTGTGAGATTTTATCTGTCAGGCTGAACCTCACATCAATTGTTATCCATCGTCACAACATGGTAAAGTCATTTATATATATTTTTTAAGAGCTTCTTAAAATAAATATTCCTGCGAATGCACACAATCCACCAATTAGAACACACTAAGAGAAAAATCCAGGGTTTTTGAGCCGTGTATGTGTGCAAAATGCAATATTTGACATCGCGAAGGGAAAAAAAAGTCACATGACAGCCGCGTTTGGGGCGAGATCAGACAAATAAATAGGCTACACATTTCATTCACTCTGACAAGCCAAATCAACATATGTTATTATTACCGGGTCAGATATCTCATTAATAAATTATGTCTCTGACCAAAGAACAGAGAGAAAGACGAGAGAGAAATGAGCACTTCATCAGCATTTTTTAAGAGATTCCAAAAATAATATCACAGCACTAATCCACCCATTAGAACACAACAAGAGCAGAATTCAGGTGTTTTTGAGATGTTTATGTGTGCAAAATGACATATAATTTGACAGCGCGATACAGCTTATGAATACTGGAAGGAAAAAAGTCACGACAGCCTTTTAACTCTGGAGTCGATTAACGCATATACGCGTTTTGAGTCATTTTCTGCTGATAACCCTGACAATTACTTAAATTACATTTTCAGTTTTAAACGTACAGATAAGAGCAATACATCAATCGAATCTGTAAAGGGTCCACATTTTTTTGGATACAAACATAATAACAACAAAACTTTGTGCACTTATAAAATAAAGATAACAAACAAGGTGTGCTGTCTCCAGCCTTGTCTGCGCTGATCTTCATTTACAAACACGTCATTAAAATGAACTGTAACTCCATGAATACTCAACGAAGAGACATGAGAGATATATCTATAGAAAGTTTGACATGTCTACTTTTAAACTAAACAAGTGCTGCCGAACAAATATTCTGTGATAAAGTACGCGATGTCCTTTTTTCACGTCTCCCTTCTAATGTGTATGGAAGGCCAAGAGGGTCAAATACACGTTAAATACGCGTTGTTTACTCATGAAAAATCAGCTATATTTCACGTTTTAAATACACGTTAAATACACGTGAAATACACGTGAAGTATGCCTTAAAAATCAGTTTGAACAGGTCAGTGTCATTGGCTGCTGAGGACTTGGGTCAAACCACTTCTGTGTGCTTAGAGGGGTGTACCATTCATAGACAGGCAACCACCATTTAACATGCTATAGATCAGCTTATTCAGCCTTATTATTTAGTCTTTTTTCTTTTCTGTTTTGTAAGCCTATAGAAATAATATATTTAAGTTTCAGTTTTATGAAATATTTAATTTTTAATAAATTAATTAAAATTTTGTGGTGATAGCATAACGTTTATAAAAGTTACAGTATTTTGTAATGAAACAGGACTTTTTGTTTAGCTCTTGACTCACCGAAGTATACTATATATACTGTCCCTTCTTTAATTTTTCAGTAGTGTGATAACTTAAAATATGTTGTCAGTACTATTAAAATAACATTAAATTGAATGGTATTTAGGAGATTATGGTTTTTGCATGACTTATTTCGCATTCAGCTAGACAACCCTGTCGTAGCTGTTATCATAGCCTAGGCTTTTTATTAAAAAAGAAAACAGCAAGGGACCATGGAAAAAGACTGTTGCAGGTGTATTTTTTATGGTATTATTATTTTTTTTTTTTTTTGCAGCGGGGCAACTCAAGAATGTTGGGCACACAAGTACTGTGGCTCTTTTGCCCCATGGCCAAGATGGCCAAGCCAACATCAAAGTTAGTTCACTAACTTTTAATTCTAGTTATTATTATTATTCTTCTGAGCCAAATTTTAAACACTATCTCCTCCTAGAGCTTTCAAGCTAGAACCACCAAACTCGGGTCAGACCTTCAGACTGGTCTGACTCGGGTTGCTATATCTTTTCTAACTGATTCGGCTTATGGTTTTCGTAAACCAGACTACCAAAACCACCTTAAATCCCATAGACTTTCATTGCGGGGGTACAAACTTTTGAAAAATAAGGCTTATAATATATTTAAGCTGTCTACTACCAGGGCAAACCTTAAAAACTCTCTACTGAGAATACAGCTAAAACCAGCCTAAGCTGATCAGTTGTTTTGGCTAGTCTCCCAAACTGGTTTTTAAGTGGTTTTGACCACTCTCACGCTGGTCTTAGCTGGGTTTTAGCTGGTTTTTACTGAATCCACTGTTTTTAGCTGGTTTTTGCCAGATTCGCATAGAAACATGCTAACAACATGCTAGTTACTCACTAATCAGACTAGAAACATACTTCTAACAAGTTTTAAAGTGGTTTTGGCCACTGTCACGCTGGCCTTAGCTGGTCTTAGCTGGTTTTAGGTGGTTTTCTTTACTGAATCAACTGGTTTTAGCTAGATTATCATAGAAACATGTTAATACCATGTTAGTAACTTGCTAATCAGACTAGAAACATACTTCTAACATGGTTTAAAGTGGTTTTGGCCACTGTCAAGCTGGCTTTAGCTGGTCTTAGCTGGTTTAAGGTGGTTTTCTTTAATGAATCAACTGGTTTTAGCTAGATTATCATAAAAACATATTAACAACATGTTAGTAATTTGCTAATCAGTCTAGAAACATACTTCTAACATGGTTTAAAGTGGTTTTGGCCACTGTCAAGCTGGCTTTAGCTGGTCTTAGCTGGTTTTAGGTGGTTTTCTTTACTGAATCAACTGGTTTTAACTAGATTATCATAGAAACATGTTAATAACATGCTAGTAACTTGCTAATCAGACTAGAAACATACTTCTAACATGGTTTAAAGTGGTTTTGGCCACTGTCAAGCTGGTCTTAGCTGGTTTCTAACTGAATCAACTGGTTTTAGCTCGATTATCATAGAAACATGTTAACAACATGTTAGTAACTTGATAATCATGTCAAAAACATGCTTTTAACATGGTTTTAAAGTAGTTTTGGCCACTGTCACGCTGGTCTTAGCTGGTTTCTAACTTAATCAACTGGTTTTACCTGGATTAGCATAGAAACATGTTAGTCACTTGCTAGCCATGCTAGCCACATGCTAGTCACATTTTAATCATGCTAGCAACATGCTAGTTGTAACTAATCATTCTAAAAACATGCTAGAGACATACTAGCAACATGCTAATCATGCTACAAACATGCTAACGACATGCTAGTCACTTGCTAATCATGTTAATAAAATGCTAGCAACATGAAAATCATGCTAGAGACATGCTAGCCACATGCTAATCATGCTACTAAAATGTTAACAACATGCTAATCATGCTACAAACATGCTAGCAACATGCTAATCATGCTAGCAAAATGTTAGCGACATGCTAGCAACATGCTAATCATGCTAGAAACATGCTAACAACATGCTAGAGACATGCTAGCCACATGCTAATCATGCTAGAAACATGTTAGCAACATGCTAATCATGCTACAAACATGCTAGCAACATGCTAATCATGCTAGCAAAATGTTAGCGACATGCTAGCAACATGCTAATCATGCTAGAAACATGCTAACAACATGCTAGAGACATGCTAGCCACATGCTAATCATGCTAGAAACATGTTAGCAACATGCTAATCATGCTACAAACATGCTAGCAACATGCTAATCATGCTAGCAAAATGTTAGCGACATGCTAGCAACATGCTAATCATGCTAGAAACATGCTAACAACATGCTAGCCACATGCTAATCATGCTAGAAACATGCTAGCAACATGCTAATCATGCTAGAAACATGCTAGCAACATGCTAATCATGCTAGCAAAATGTTAGTTACATGCTAACAACATGCTAATCATGCTACAAAAATGCTAGCAACATGCTAGCAACATGCTAATCATACTAGAAACATGTTAGCAAAATGCTAATAATGCTACAAACATGCTAGCGACATGCTAGCAACATGCTAATCATGCTACAAACATATTAGCAACATGCTAATCATGCTAACAAAATGCTAGCGAAATGTTAACAACATGCTAATCATTCTACAAACATGCTAGTGGAATGCTAGCAACATGCTAATCATGCTAGCAAAATGCTAGCAAAATACTAATCATGCTACAAACATGCTAACGACATGCTAGTCACTTGCTAATCATGTTAATAAAATGCTAGCAACATGAAAATCATGCTAGAGACATGCTAGCCACATGCTAATCATGCTACTAAAATGTTAACAACATGCTAATCATGCTACAAACATGCTAGCAACATGCTAATCATGCTAGCAAAATGTTAGCGACATACTAGCAACATGCTAATCATGCTCGAAACATGCTAACAACATGCTAGCCACATGCTAATCATGCTAGAAACATGTTAGCAACATGCTAATCATGCTACAAACATGCTAGCAACATGTTAATCATGCTAGCAAAATGTTAGCGACATGCTAGCAACATGCTAATCATGCTAGAAACATGCTAGTCACATGCTAGAAACATGCTAGCAAAATGCTAATCATGCTAAAATCATGCTCTCAACATGCTAGAAACATGTTAACAACTTTGCTAATCATGCTAACGACATGGTAGTCACTTGCTTATAATGCTAGTAATATGTTAATCACTTTCTTTTTTAAACTTCTTAACTTTTCAAACTTTTACATTTTTAAAACTTTTTAAGCTTTTCAAACTTTCTACATTTTTCTAACTTTCTGGCCAGGCTTTTTCAAGCCAACTTAAAGTTTGAAAACAAACTTTACTATCTAGTTAACATTAGCCTAATATAGCACATGGCATAGCCATGTTCTTTTTTTAATGTTTTTTTTTTTTTTAGCTACACTTTAAACTAGTATTGTTCTTGTTTTGTTTTTTAAACTCCATTATATTATTAAATTAGTGCTGCTGTCTGTTAGGGCTGCTCCGATCACGATTGGCCGATCGTTAATGCTCATCTCCTCAGTAAAGCCGGTTCTCTAATCAGCGGTTAATTCCATCAGGTGCCTGATTTCACATAGAGCAGCTGTTACTACACAGAGCCGTTGTTAACTGAGAAGATGCGCAAATCCACGTTCATTTTCAGCGTTTATTGGCACATCTTCTCAGTTAACAAGGACTCTGTGTAGTAACAACTGATCTATGTGAAGTCACGCACCTGATGGAATTAACCCCTGATTAGAGAACCGGCTTTACTGACGAGATGCGTGATTAACGATCTGCCGATCGTGATCTGAGCAGCCTTACTGTCTGTTATTAAGGCGGGCATACACTGTACCCATCATGAAATGAGCCAGTCAGTGGCTCAAATATAATTGCTATAGATTTGGAAGGGATTCTATATCATTAACACTTTCATGTCTTTTTTTTTTTAGGCTCTGAATGTGGAGGTGCAAACAGTGTCCTGAAAGTAAATCTACAAGGTACCAATTACTAAAACACTATAAATTAATCCATGGCCATTAGGGTCAGGGACACTCCAGATATCCATGCACATTTTATGAATGCCCATGCTCATTCCAAACATGGAATGCACTTAAAACTTATTTGAGTTGATGTCATGTTGATGTTTACATTTAAGGACTACAGAACAAGTAATATTGAAAAGAAAAACCAACAGGTAATCAAAAGTAAAATGGAAGGAACCTTTGCCTATAGAAGACAGGAAGTTGTTGGAAGATATGCCCTTCATAGCAGAGTTCAAAAACAGATGGCCTGTTTTCTGAGAGCCAGGTAAAGTATTATTCATCATCTGTATTTAATTTAAATACGTGGAATTAATGTCTGAATACTGTATTTGGGTATAAAACAAATGAGCACATATTCAATTGACAAAGGTTTGGAGGTAATGTGGTAAGAATCCATGCATGTGGTTTCTACTCTATATTACAATGCACATTACACATACATCCATATAAATTGGTTACAGATACATTGAACCACCAACTAAAAACATTTAGCCAACAGCAAACTCATGTTCCCTCTACACCAGGGTGTCACACTCAAGTTTCAGAGAGGGCAAAAATTAAGAAATGTACTGCGTGCCAAACAGTCTCATAGTGCTGTCTTTAATATTTTATTATATTATGAACACGCCAGCTCCCACTTTTTAAGGGAACTATAATTGTACACGGCCAATGTAGCCCACAGAGTTTGAGTTTGACGT
>NW_020524128.1:0-16485 GCF_003368295.1 Carassius auratus | reverse complement strand
AATTGCAGCTTCCAAACATTTCAAAGCATTTTTTCATACAGATATCAAATCATTCTGAGGAAATATGCATAGTTTCACGACTTTACAACACTGTATGGACAACAGAAGATTTAAAAACTGTCAGACTTCTTAACTGACATGATCTCACTCTGGCCACTCTGTCTGTGTGAGGGAAGGGAGGGGGAGAGGGAGGGGGAGTGTGAGGGGGTTGGTGACTGACTGCATTTTTGGTGACTGACAGTGGTGTGTGGATTGTAGGAAGGGGAGGTGCTATCTGGCAGAGAGAGAGACAGGGAGAGAGAGAGAGACCTAATCATCTCTTTAATCATCAGGGGGAAAAAAAATCAGTATTTTCAATGTTTATTGTTTTTGTTGTTACTAATGGTGGTGTTTTTTCCTTTCATTACAGGTTAAGAAATCTCTTAGGCCTTATCCTTTTCTGACAGTTTCAGGGATTTAAAAACATCCTAAGAATCCTTATTGTGTTGCAAATAATAATTTCAAACTCATTTGATACTGACCTATGACAACCTGTGACGTGACATGACATTTATTAATATCATGGATGTTAACAGTAAAACTATTCAACTGACAGATAAAGCTGCAATGCAAGCAAAACTATTTCACAAATGCTTATAGGTCATTAAAATCATTACAAAACACTAATAAATTATTTAAGGATTTGGTAACACTGTAAAATAATGTCTAATTTGTTAACATTAGTAAATGCATTGGTAACACTTTATAATAACTGCACTCATTAGCTAAGCATTAGTAAATAGTTAATGATTATAAAGCCTTTTCCCTTAATAATAGTCATTATTAAGCAGTAATACATCTATAAATAAATTGTTCTTGGTTTAAAAGCACATATATTACAAAATAGATTAAAGTCTCGGTTGTCTTATAAAATAAATGAATAAACACAACCCAGTTTGATTCAGAATTCAGAAATATTTATTTCGAGATGCAATAAAAGGAAACTGTACACTTGAATAGCTTTTGAGCGATTATTGAAGGATTAGCATCACCTCCTCTTGTACGATGGTTTGAGGAATATATCTTCCAGATAGTACCGCCGCTCCCTATATGCATAGTATGCAGTTTTCGTAGGGCACCAACTCCCAGAGGGGGCACCATCCCAGTTGCTCAAAAAAAAAAAAAAAAAAAAAACATGCGCCATTCTCCCATCTGTGCTCGCGACCGCTCACACCTCATGTTTGCGGCTGAATGTTCGTAATTGATGGATGGACATCTATGCCTGGGTATAGGACATCAGCAATCAGGCACAGAGAAAAGAAAACTAAAGAAAAAAAAAACAGGCATAAAGTTGTCTTGACATTGGCCATTCGAGAGTCTCAAATTTAGGGCCGGTCTCTAAAGTTACATGTGATATTGTTATACACTTTTCTAACGTCAGTAGCATTTGAAGAGAATGACTTACAGTCATAAAAACAACTGTAATTGTTCATCTAGGTGACAGCTATAATGCACAATTAATTTGAATGTTTGATATTTATTACAACAAACTGTAAGTCATATGTAAATTATGCTACTTTTTCACATGGGCTCAAATGCAAATTTGAAGCTCAATAGCATTTGTGTAAATGCATTGGTAACACTTTATAATAACTGCACTCATTAGCTAAGCATTAGTAAATAGTTCATGATTACAAAGCCTTTTCCCTTAATAATAGTCATTATTAAGCAGTAATACATCTATAAATAAATATAAAAATAAAGTGTTACTAAAGTTATATATATTGTTCTGTGTATGTGATTTCAAAGTCTAGATTGGTCGGATTAACCCTTTAACTGCCGCATCCCTTTAAACTTGATTGTCAGAGGGTTACTGTAAATGCTTATGCCCGGTGGGCACAGTTTTCCCGATGCCACCGGGGTGGCGTTGCACTGACGGTTTGAGCCCGACATCGCTGCTTGCAGCTATATTTAGGGCCCGAGCACCGATGGTGTGAGGACCCTCTTGGAATTGCTCCGTTTATTATTAGGGCCCGAGCACCGATGGTGTGAGGACCCTCTTGGAATTGCTCCGTTTATTATTATTAGGGCCCGAGCACCGATGGTGTGAGGACCCTCTTGGAATTGCTCCGTTTATTATTATTATTATTATTATTATTATTATTCTTCTCCATAATGAATCGCATTTTTGAGGGCCTAAACATACTCAAAAAGTCATGAAACTTTGCACACACCTCAGAACCGGCGAAAATGTACATATGATATGGGTTTCAGAAGTGGGTGTGGCAAAATGGCTCAACAGCGCCACCTATACACATTCAACGGTGTGCGCCTCGAGCTACGTTTCATGTACATGTATGAAAATTGGTATACACATGTAACTCTCTAATATCTACAAAAAAGACTCTTGGACCAAAATTCTAAACCCAACAGGAAGTCAGTTATTTTTAATTTTATGAGCAAATTTTGTGTCATTTTTGTCATTTCCATGCATTGTATTTTAACGAACTCCTCCTAGAGATTTATTCAGATAAACACCAAATTTGGTATGCCTCATCTAAAGGCCTTTGCGATGTTAAATTGCGAAGATTTTGAGTTTTCGTTAATGGGTGTGTCCGTGGCGGCCTGGCGAATTTCGATGATTCGCCATGAAAAATGAAGTTGCTATAACTCAGACATACAATGTCCAATCTGCCCCAAACTTCACATGGTTGATAAGACTCCGAACCTGAACAGATTGACATGCCCATATTCAGTTATAGTCATAGCGCCACCTATTGGCAACAGGAAGTGACATATTTTACGCTGTGACGAACTACTCCTAGAAATTTTTTGACATCAATGTCTTTTTTGTGGTCAGTCTAATCTAAAGGCCTGTGCGATGTTCAGTTGTGAAGATCTTGGGTTTTCATTAAAAGGCGTGTCCATGGCGTAGTGATGAAGTTCGATGTCTCGCCATGGGAATAAAATATGTTATAACTCAGGCATAAAATGTCCGATCTTCCCAAAACTTCACATGATTGATAAGATTCCTGGCCTGAACACATCTGAAGGCCAATATTCCATTAGGTGTGGCAAAATGGCTCGATAGCGCCACCTATACACTTTCAACAGACTGCGCCTCGAGCTATGTTTCACGTATATGTACGAAAATCGGTACACACATGTAACGCACCAATACCTACAAAAAAGTCTCTTGGTACGAAATCCGAATCCCAACAGGAAGTCGGTTATTTTGAATTTTCTCTGCAAAATTTGTGTTGTTTTTGCCATAATCAGGGGTTGTACTTGAACGAACTCCTCCTAGAGATTTATTCTGATCAATACCAAACTTGGTCAGTGTAATCTAAAGCCCTTTGCAATGTTAAATTGCGAAGGACTTGAGGTTTCGTTAAAGGGCGTGTCCATGGCGGCCTGACAAATTTCGATGATTCGCCATGAAACAGGAAGTTGCTATAACTCAGACATACAATGACCAATCTGCCCCAAACTTCACATGTTTGATGAGACTCCTGTCCTGAACAGTTTGACACGACCATATTCAGTTATAGTCATAGCGCCACCTATTGGCAACAGGAAGTGACATATTTTACGCTGCGACAAACTACTCCTAGAAATTTTTGACATCAATGTCTTTTTTGTCGTCAGTCTAATCTAAAGGCCTGTAAGATGTTAAATTGAGAAGATCTTGAGTTTTCGTTAAAGGGCGTGTCCATGGCGCCATGTCAAAGTTCGATGTCTCGCCATGGGAGTAGAAGTTGTTGTAACTCAGTCATAAAATATCAGATCTTGCCCAAACTTCAAATGTTTGATGAGACTCCTGACCTGAACAGATTGACATGCCCATATTCAGTTATAGTCATAGCGCCACCTATTGGCAACAGGAAGTGACATATTTTACACTGCGATGAACTACTCCTAGAAATTTTATGACATCAATGTATTTTTTGTGGTCAGTCTAATCTAAAGGCCTGTGCGATGTTAAGTTGTGAAGATCTTGAGTTTTCGTTAAAAGGCGTGTCCATGGCGCCGTCACGAAGTTCGATGTCTCACCATGGGAATAAAAGATGTTATAACTCAGGCATAAAATGTCCGATCTTCCCCAAACTGCACATGTGTGATAAGAGTCCTGGCCTGAACACATCTGAAGGCCAAAATTCCATCAGGTGTGGCAAAATGGCTCGATAGCGCCACCTATACACTTTCAACAGACTGCGCCTCGAGCTATGTTTCACGTACATGTACAAAAATCGGTATACACATGTAACACACCAATACCTACAAAAAAGTCTTATGGTATGAAATCCGAATCCCAACAGGAAGTCGGTTATTTAGAATTTTCTCTGCAAAATTGGCGTTGTTTTTGCCATTTTCAGGGGTTGTACTTTAACGAACTCCTCCTAGAGATTTATTCAGATCAACACCAAACCTGGTCAGTGTAATCTTAAGCCCTTTGCGATGTTAAATTGCGAAGATCTTTAGATTTCGTTAAAGGGCGTGTCCATGGCGGCCTGACAAATTTCGATGTTTCACCATGAAAAAGGAAGTTGCTGTAACTCAGACATACAATGTCCAATCTGCCCCAAACTTCACATGTTAGATAAAACTTCTGCCCTTAACAGATCTACATGCCCACATTCAGTTATAGTCATAGCGCCACCTATTGGCAACAGGAAGTGACATGTTTTACGCTGCGACAAACTACTCCTATAATTTTTTTGAGATTAACATATATTTTGTGGTCAGTGTAATCTAAAGGCCTGTGCAATGTTAACTTTTGGAGATCTTGAGTTTTTGTTAAAGTGTGTTTCCATGGCGCCATGACAAAATTTGATGTCTTGCCACAGCAAGAGAAGTTATTGTAACTCAAGCATAAAATGTTCAATCTTCCGCAAACTTCACATGTTTGGTAAGAGTCCTGGCCTGAACACATCTGAAGGCCATTATTCCATTATAATGATAGCGCCACCTGCTGGCAACGGTAAGATTGGCACATATATGGGATATACTTTGATATATTCCACTTATATTCAGGACATTAAATGCATATTTCTCAACGTTCACCTTTTTACTAAAGCCACACGATGGCGGTGCGCCCGGGTGCGAGGGCCCGTTCATCGCTGCTTGCAGCTTTAATTAGGGCCCGAGCACCGATGGTGTGAGGACCCTCTTGGAATTGCTCCGTTTATTATTATTATTATTATTATTAGGGCCCGAGCACCGATGGTGTGAGGACCCTCTTGGAATTGCTCCGTTTATTATTATTATTATTATTATTATTATTATTCTTCTTCTCTAAGATGAATCGCATTTTTGAGGGCCTAAACATGCTCGAAAAGTCATGAAACTTTGCACACACCTCAGAACTGGCGAAAATTTACGTCTGATATGGGTTTCAGAAGTGGGTGTGGCAAAATGGCTCAACAGCGCCACCTATACACGTTCAACGGTGTGCGCCTCGAGCTACGTTTCATGTACATGTATGAAAATCGGTATACACATGTAACTCTCCAATACCTACAAAAAAGTCTCTTGGAGCAAAATCCGAAACCCAACAGGAAGTCGGTTATTTCTAATATTATGAGCAAATTTTGTGTCATTTTTGTCATTTCCATGCGTTGTATTTTAACGAACTCCTCCTAGAGATTAATTCAGATCAACACCAAATTTGGTATGCCTATTCTAAAGGCCTTTGCGATGTTAAATTGCGAAGCTTTTGAGTTTTCGTTGAAGGGCCTGTGTGTGGCGGCCTGGTGAATTTCGATGATTCGCCATGAAACAGGAAGTTGCTATAACTCAGACATACAATGACCAATCTGCCCCAAACTTCACAAGTTTGATGAGACTCCTGTCCTGAACAGTTTGACATGACCATATTCAGTTATAGTCATAGCGCCACCTATTGGCAACAGGAAGTGACATATTTTAAGCTGCGACAAACTACTCCTAGAAATTTTTGACATCAATGTCTTTTTTGTCGTCAGTCTAATCTAAAGGCCTGTACGATGTTAAATTGAGAAGATCTTGAGTTTTCGTTAAAGGGCGTGTCCATGGCGTCGCGACGAAGTTCGATGTCTCGCCATGTGAATAAAAGATGTTATAACTCAGGCATAAGATGTCCGATCTTCCCCAAACTTCACATGTGTGATAAGAGTCCTGGCCTGAACAGATCTTCAGGCCAATATTCCACCGGGTGTGGCAGAATGGCTCTATAGCGCCACCTATACACTTTCAACGGAGTGCGCCTCGAGCTATGTTTCACATACATGTACAAAAATTGGTACACACATGTAACACTCCAATACCTACAAAAAAGTCTCTTGGTACGAAATCCGGATCCCAACAGGAAGTCGGTTATTTTGAATTTTCCCTTCAAAATTGCTGTTGTTTTTGCCATTTTCAGGGGTTGTACTTTAACGAACTCCTCCTACAGATTTATTCAGATCAACACCAAACTTGGTCAGTGTAATCTAAAGCCCTTTGCGATAATAAATTGCAAAGGACTTGAGGTTTCGTTAAAGGGCGGGTCCATGGCGGCCTGACAAATTTCGATGTTTCGCCATGAAAAAGGAAGTTGCTGTAACTCAGACATACAATGTCCAATCTGCCCCAAACTTCACATGTTGGATAAGACTCTTGACCTGAACAGATCTACATGCCAATATTCAGTTATAGTCATAGCGCCACCTATTGGCAACAGGAGGTTACATATTTTACACTGCGACAAACTACTCCTAGAAATTTTATGACATCAATGTCTTTTTTTGTGGTCAGTCTAATCTAAAGACCTGTGTGATGTTTAGTTGTGAAGATCTTGAGATTTTGTTAAAAGGTGTGTCCATGGCGCCGTGATGAAGTTCAATGTCTCGCCATGGGAATAAAAGATGTTATAACTCAGGCATAAAATGTCCGATCTTGCCCAAACTTCACTTGTGTGATAAGGGTCCTGGCCTGAACAGATCTGAAGGCCAATATTCCATCGAGTGTGGCAAAATGGCTCAATAGCGCCACCTATACACTTTCAACGGAGTGCGTATACACTTTAAACGGAGTGCGCCTTGAGCTATGTTTCACGTACATGTACAAAAATCGGTACACACATGTAACACACCAATATCTACGAAAAAGTCTCTTGGTACGAAGTCCGAATCCCAGCAGGAAGTCAGTTATTTGGAATTTTCTCTGCAAAATTAGTGTTGTTTTGGCCATTTTCAGGGGTTAACGAACTCCTCCTAGATATTTATTCAGATCAACACCAAACTTGGTCAGTGTAATCTAAAGCCTTTTGCGATCTTAAATTGCGAAGATCTTGAGGTTTCGTTAAAGGGCGTGTCCATGGCGGCCTGACAAATTTCATTGTTTCGCCATGAAATAGGATGTTGTTGTAACTCAGGCATAAAATGTCCAATCCTCCCCAAACCTCACATGTTCGATAAAAGTCCTGCCCTGAACACATCTGAAGGCCAATATTCCATTATAATGATAGCGCCACCTGCTGGCAACAGGAAGATTGGCACATATATGGAATAAACATTGATATATTCTACTTATATTTATGAGTTTAAACGCATATTTCTCACCGTTCACCTATTAACTAAAGCCACTCACTGCCGGTGAGCCCGGGTGCGAGGGCCCGTTCATCGCTGCTTGCAGCTTTAATTAGGGCTCAAGCCCGAAGGGGCGAAGAGCCCTATTGTTCTTCTAAGGATTATTCTTATTATTATTTTTTTTATTTTTTATTAAACCTTCCGGGGGTTTTTGGGGGCCTTAACATGCTCAAAAACTCTTGAAAATTGGCACACACATTGGAATCTGCGGCCATCAGGATGCCACAGAGACTGGGACCCGGGCGTGGCACAGGGGCTCTACAGCGCCCCCTGGAACACAGTCAGAAATCTTGAACCATAGCTCACACACACTTGCATATATTTATATGAAACTCAGTACACTTGTAGATCTCATTGAGCTGAACAACTTTCGCGCTCTATGTCAAAGGCTCCGCCCAACAGGAAGTCAGCTATTCAGGGCTGTTTAAAAAAAGCATGCTCTGGAATTTGAAATACTCCTCTGAGGTTTTCAACCCGTTCGCCACGAAACTCGGTGAACATGATCTCAAGACATTGGGGATGAAAAATTGCGAGGGGATCTTTGATATCTCGAACGGTTTGCCCGTGGCGAGGCATGGAACTTATGGCGAGAAATGAGAAACAGGAAATGTCTAATAACATCCACATACATTTCCTGAATTTGATCAAACTTCATGGGTTTGTTCGTTGTATGATACCGATTGTATATATGTGACTATTAAGAGTCAACATTATAGCGCCACCAACTGGCAGCAGGAAGTGTGTCATTTTCCAAATGCTTTGAATTCAGCATCTTATTTTTACTCGATTTACTTAAAACTTCATCAGAATAATGACAAAACACGGCCGATGTAAATCTGTTGTGGGGATATTGATATCTGATATAGTGTTGCCATGGCAATGTGTCAAACTTGAATGTTCTGTTATGGTGAGTTTGAGGCAGACAACAAGCTCAGATTTACATGAAACTCAAAACACATATCAGTATTAGTGATAGCTAGACACTGGCAAAAGCTTTTAAAAGGGCGTGAAGGAGGCACTCTATAGCGCCACCTTTTGTCAAAAGTGGGGGGGTTAGTTTTAGCTACAGACACCAAACTTGGTACATAAATTGTTCTTTTCAAGACGGACAACTTTCTAATTCACAGTCATCAGCTACGATCAACAGGAAGTCAGCTATTTTGATTTGAATGTGGATTTTTTTTTTACATTTAGCTGTGAATTAATGCATACTGCTCAGAGGAGAGTAACACTATACTCACCAAACTTTGTCTACATGATGCCAAAACATTTTAAACAACTTAAATTGCCAATGGATTTTGGATAGCTTGAACGGTTTTGTCGTGGTGATTTTTTTAAATGACAGTAAAAATGGAATTATTAATTGTCCTGCATTTTTAAATTCCAAACACTTCAAAACCTTTTTTCATACAGAAAAAAAGTCATTCTGAGTAAATATGGATAGTTTCACGACTTTACAACACTGTATGGATAACAGAAAATTAAAAAACTGTCAGACATCTCATCTCACTCTGTCCCTCTGTTTGAGTATATGTGCTTCAGACTTCCATTGTCTGAGAGAAATAGCGCCCCTACAGGTGCAATTACCGGACTTTTACTTTCACTTCACAAATCGGTTAAAATACAAACAAATACTTGGATTTAATTCACACTGACAAGCTAAACCAACATATCTGATTATTACCGGTTCAGGGCTCATGGATAAATTATTTCTGGCCAGAGATACGTGAGAAATAGGAGAGATTAATCACCGCTGTGATCACGAGCGTCTGGAGTAAAGAGCTCAGAAAAAACGAATTTATTCCTGTTTTAAAGCTTTTAAAAATAAATTATTACAGCGATATCACACAATCAACCAATTAGAACACACCAAGAGCTAAATTCAGATGTTTTTGAACTGTTTGTGTGAAAATGAAATATTTGTGGCTGCCTATCTGAAATCACCGCCTCCGATCAGCGCGTACAGTGTCCAGCTCAAAACAAACGAATTTATTCTTGTTTAAGAGCTTTTTTAAATAAAATATTACCACAAATGCACACAATAAACCCATTATAACACAACAAGAGCTAAATGCAGGTGTTTGTGACCCGTTTAAGTGTGCAAGACTATTTGAAAGCGCGACTGGCAGAATAACATATCTCTCGAGCTGCAGGTTTCTGCCTTTCGTCGTACGAACGAACACATCACGGACAAGATTATTTCAAAATACATAATAGCTTGGCTAATATAAACGAAAACAGCCACGTGAACATAAACTGTTGAGAAATAAATCTGAAGTGGATCTACTGGATTTTAATATTAAGTGACCGCATATACCAGCTGCTTCTGTCTTCAATTTTAATCTATATAAAAAATTAAACTCATTCATCTTGGCTTCTTTTTTTAATGTGTGTACGTATTTATTTATTATTTTGCTCTAACAAGACTTAATCTATATTTAATTAAATCAATTACATTTTATTTTACATTTGATTTGTCCATTTCTGCATCTAAACGCCTAAAAACATAAAACATGCTCTATTATGTTATTGTTAGCAATTTCTTTATCGTCCAATTTATCTGGTGTACACACTTTTATTTTCATAATAAACTTGTTTGTTAGATTATACACAGTTACAGTGGTCTATAATAAATATTGACAGGTTTTATTCAAGCTGTTTAGAATGATTGCAGTAGGCAAATTTCTTGAAATGTAAATAATAAAAAAATAAAAAATAAAAAATAAAAAACATGGGAAAACAATAACTGTTGTACATTTTTATACATTTTGTATAATTTCATAGTTTATGCATTATAGTTATAAAAACAAATAAATTTAGCCACTCACATAGAAATCTTATAGGCCTTATCCTTTTCTGACAGTTTTAGGGATTTTTAAAAATCCTAAAAAACCTTATTTGTGCTGCAAATCATAATTTCAAACTCAAAAAGTAAATATTCAGTTCATGCTTTATAAAGCCTTGTCCCAATATTAATAGTCAGTAGTAAGCAGTTTATAAATACAGCTATAAAAAGCTTGTTCTTGGTTTATAAGCACATTTATTAAAAAGGAGAGTAAAGGGTCAGTTATCTTCCTATGAAAAAATAAATAAATAAATAAACAAACAACAACACAGATTGATACAGAACTCAGAAATTTTATTGTGGATTTATGATCAAATCAGCCTGTAAATGAATTCATACTCCTCCAAGAAGACACAAGTAGTTCACACCAAACTTTTTTAACATGAAGCTAATATACTGAAGATGTTAAATTGCGAATGGGTTTAGGATACCTTAAATGGTGTGGCCATAGCGATTTATTAAAGTAAAATAAAAAAAATACAATAGTTATTTTACTATATCTTTAAAATTTTTCATTCTAACTCTTCATAATTTTTTATATAAGTAGAAGTCATCATTTGAAGGAAGCACAGTAAGTTTCATAGCTTTATCATTTTCAAGAGCCAGCATAAAATTAAAACTATCATAACTTATAAATCAAGCTTGCAATTCTTAGTACCAATAGTGGCCACCAGATGGAGCTATAGGATTACTTTTAAATAATTATTGTAAAACAAGTATGATTTAAATAATTTATAGAAATCTTTAAAAAAAAAAATTATATGAATTGTATGTATTTTACTGATAAAATGACCCTCACTTAATTAGAATAACAAGCTGAAGTATTGTGAACTGTATATTAAGAATAATTCTTTATAGGCTTTATGGACAGATACGTTTTTAGTCTCTTGAAGATTCAGCACCACATCCTCTTTTACCACTGTTTAAAGAATTTATCTTACAGAACAGGTGTGAATGAATTTTGGATAGCTTGAATGGTTTTGTTGTGGTGATTTTTTGAAATAACAGTAAAAAAGTAACCAGTAAATGTCTTTTATTTTTTTAAAGTGCAGCTTCTAAACACTTCAAAAAAATGTACACATAGAATACAAGTCATTCTGAGGAAATATGCATAGTTTCATGATTATACAACATTATATGGATGATAGAAAATTAAAAAACTATCATACATCTGATGTCACTCTGTCCCTCTGTCACTGTGGTTAATGTGTGTGTGTGTGTGTGTGTGTGTGTGTGTGTGTGTGTGTGTGTGTGTGTGTGTGTGTGTTTGTGTGTGTGTTAAGTGAATTAGGTGTGAAACTATCAGGGAGCATTTAGTCTCCAGCGCCAACATTTTACAGAACTGCCACTTTCCTGGAGTCTCCAGAATTACTCGGTGTCAGGTTCTGAGAGATCTAAGATTCCAAAAAATTATTTAAGTAGAATACCATGAAGTATTGTGAAATACTATATATTAAGACTTTATATATAGGCTTAATGAACAGATTAGAGTGACTCGTGAAGGACCAGCACCACCTCCTCTTGTTCGATGGTTTGAGGAATATATCTTCCAGAATCCGGGATTAAGATTTAGGAGCTCATTTTTATTCCACCTCCTTTCCTGAAAGTCTGTCTTGCAGAATTGACTAAAAATTAATCTTCACATTAATTCCTAATTATTTTACAATTCTTTTGTCAGTTCTTCTTGACCTGTTTTTCTCCTCCAGCTTTCCTGGACTATTGTATAGCACTCATAAATGATTAAATAAAAAATAATGGTAGTTATTAAGATTGATATGGTTTGGAATTGGTAAAATGTGCTTGGAAAAAAATCACAATAAAACAATGTTTTAATGTTTAAGTTTGGAATATTAACTGACATGAATGAATGCTATATAAATATTGTTCATGTTAACACAATGTTTATAAATGGAATCTTATTGTAAAGTGTTACTAAAGTTATATATATATATATATATTGTTCTGTGAATGTGTTTTTAAAGTCTAGATGATTCGGATTAGCCCTTTAACTGCCATATCCTTTAAAACCTCACTGCCAGAGGGATATTGTGAATGCATGTGCCCGCTGGGCACAGTTTACCTGATGCCACCGGGGTGGCGATGGCATTGGTGGCTTGAGCCCGCCATCGCTGCTTGCAGCTATATTTATTATTATTATTCTTCTTCTCTAAGATGAATCGCATTTTTGAGGGCCTAAACATGCTCGAAAAGTCATGAAACTTTGCACACACCTCAGAACTGGCGAAAATTTACGTCTGATATGGGTTTCAGAAGTGGGTGTGGCAAAATGGCTCAACAGCGCCACCTATACACGTTCAACGGTGTGCGCCTCGAGCTACGTTTCATGTACATGTATGAAAATCGGTATACACATGTAACTCTCCAATACCTACAAAAAAGTCTCTTGGAGCAAAATCCGAAACCCAACAGGAAGTCGGTTATTTCTAATATTATGAGCAAATTTTGTGTCATTTTTGTCAATTCCATGCGTTGTATTTTAACGAACTCCTCCTAGAGATTAATTCAGATCAACACCAAATTTGGTATGCCTAATCTAAAGGCCTTTGCGATGTTAAATTGCGAAGCTTTTGAGTTTTCGTTGAAGGGCCTGTGTGTGGCGGCCTGGCGAATTTCGATGATTCGCCATGAAACAGGAAGTTGCTATAACTCAGACATACAATGACCAATCTGCCCCAAACTTCAAATGTTTGATGAGACTCCTGTCCTGAACGGTTTGACATGACCATATTCAGTTATAGTCATAGCGCCACCTATTGGCAACAGAAAGTGACATATTTTACGCTGCGACAAACTACTCCTAGAAATTTTTGACATCAATGTCTTTTTTGTCGTCAGTCTAATCTAAAGGCCTGTACGATGTTAAATTGAGAAGATCTTGAGTTTTCGTTAAAGGGCGTGTCCATGGCGCCATGTCAAAGTTTGAAGTCTCGCCATGGGAGTAGAAGTTGTTGTAACTCAGTCATAAAATATCAGATCTTGCCCAAACTTCAAATGTTTGATAAGAGTACTGACCTGAACACATCTGGAGGCTAATATTCCATTGGGTGTGGCAAAATGGCTCGATAGCGCCACCTATACATTTTCAATGGAGTGCGCCTCGAGCTACATGTCATATACATGTACGAAAATCGGTAAACATATGTAACACACCAATAGCTACAAAAAAGTCTCTTGGTACGAAACCCGAATCCCAACAGGAAGTCGGTTATTTTTAATTTTCCCTGCAAAATTGGTGTTGTTTTTGTCATTTTCAGGGGTTGTATTTTAACGAACTCCTCCTAGAGATTTATTCAGATCAACACCAAACTTGGTCAGTGTAATCTAAAGCCCTTTGCCATGTTAAATTGCGAAGGAATTGAGGTTTCGTTAAAGGGCGTGTCCATGGCGGCCTGACAAATTTCGATGATTCGCCATGAAAAATGATGGTGCTATAACTCACACATACAATGTCCAATCCGCCCCAAACTTCACATTTTTGATAAGACTCTACACCTGAACAGATCTACATGCCAATATTCAGTTATAGTCATAGCGCCACCTATTGGCAACTGGAAGTGACATATTTTACACTGTGACAAACTACTCCTAGAAATTTTATGACATCAATGTCTTTTTTGTGGTCAGTCTAATCTAAAGACCTGTGTGATGTTTAGTTGTGAAGATCTTGAGTTTTTGTTAAAAGGCATGTCCATGTCGCCATGACGAAGTTCGATGTCTCGCCATGGGAATAAAAGATGTTATAACTCAGGCATAAAATGTCCGATCTTGCCCAAAGTTCACATGTGTGATAAGGGTCCTGGCTTGAACACATCTGAAGGCCAATATTCCATTATAACGATAGCGCCACCTGCTGGCAAAAGGAAGATTGGCACACATATGGAATAAACTTTGATATATTGCACTTATATTTATGAGTTTAAATGCATATTTCTCAACGTTCACCTTTTTACTAAAGCCACACGATGGCGGTGAGCCCGGGTGCGAGGGCCCGTTCATCGCTGCTTGCAGCTTTAATTATTATTCTTCTTCTTCTTCTTCTCTATAATGAATCGCATTTTTGAGGGCCTAAACATACTCAAAAAGTCATGAAACTTTGCACACACCTCAGAACCGGCGAAAATGTACATATGATATGGGTTTCAGAAGTGGGTGTGGCAAAATGGCTCAGCAGCGCCACCTATACACGTTCAACGGTGTGCGCCTCGAGCTACGTTTCATGTACATGTATGAAAATTGGTATACACATGTAACTCTCCAATACCTACAAAAAAGACTCTTGGACCAAAATTCTAAACCCAACAGGAAGTTGGTTATTTTTAATTTCATGAGCAAATTTTGTGTCATTTTTGTCATTTCCATGCGTTGTATTTTAACGAACTCCTCCTAGAGATTTATTCAGATAAACACCAAATTTGGTATGCCTCATCTAAAGGCCTTTGCGATGTTAAATTGCGAAGATTTTGAGTTTTCGTTAATGGGCGTGTCCGTGGCGGCCTGGCGAATTTCGATGATTCGCCATGAAAAATGAAATTGCTATAACTCAGACATACAATGTCCAATCTGCCTCAAACTTCACATGGTTGATAAGACTCTGGAACTGAACAGATTGACATGCCCATATTCAGTTATAGTCATAGCGCCACCTATTGGCAACAGGAAGTGTCATATTTTATGCTCCGAAGAACTACTCCTAGAAATTTTATGACATCAAAGTATTTTTTGTGGTCAGTCTAATCTAAAGGCCTGTGCAATGTTAAATTGTGAAGATATTGAGTTTTCGTTAAAGGGCGTGTCCATGGCGCGGTGACAAAGTTCGATGTCTCGCCATGGGAGTAGAAGTTGTTGTAACTCAGGCATAAAATATCAGATCTTGCCCAAACTTCACATGTTTGATAAGAGTACTGACCTGCCCACATCTGGAGGCCAATATTCCATTGGGTGTGGCAAAATGGCTCGATAGCGCCACCTATACACTTTCAATGGAGTGCGCCTCGAGCTACGTGTCACGTACATGTACGAAAATCGGTACACATATGTAACACACCAATAGCTACAAAAAAAGTCTCTTGGTACGAAATCCGAATCCCAGCAGGAAGTCGGTTATTTTGAATTTTCCCTGCAAAATTGGTGTTGTTTTTGCCATTTTCAGGGGTTGTACTTTAACGAACTCCTCCTAGAGATTTATTCAGATCAACACCAAACTTGGTCAGTGTAATCTTAAGCCCTTTGAGATGTTAAATTGCGAAGATCTTGAGGTTTTGTTAAAGGGCGTGTCCATGGCGGCCTGATAATATTTCGATATTCGCCATGAAAAAGGAAGTTGCTGTAACTCAGACATACAATGTCCAATCTGCTCAAACTTCACATGTTAGATAAGACTTCTGCCCCTTAACAGATCTACATGCCCATGTTCAGACATAGTAATAGCGCCACCTGCTGGCAACAGGAAGTGTCATGTTTTACACTGCAAAAGAAACTACTCCAAGAAATTTTATGACATCAACATTTTATTTTGGTCAGTCTAATCTAAAAGGTCTTTGCAATATTAAATTGTGGAGATCTTTAGTTTTGTGTTAAAGGGCGTGTCCATGGCGCATGACAAAATTTGATGTCTCGCCACTGCAAGAGAAGTTGTTGTAACTCAAGGCTTGAAATGTTCGATAATTCCCACAAACTTCACATGTTCGATAAGAACTATCCCTAGCCTGACCACAATCCTGAAGGCCAATATTCCATTATAGGATGATAGCGCCACCATTGGCAACAGGAAAATTGGCACATATAAAATGACTTTGGACATATTCCACTTATATTAAACGATTTGAAATGCCCATATTCCTCACCTTCACCTTTTAACTAAAAGCCAACAAACACGAATTGCTGTGAAGCCCTGGGTTGCGAGGGCGCCGTTCATCCGCTTGCAGCTTTTGGGCCCCGAGGGGGGCCCTTGTATCTGCTTGGGTTATTATTAGGGCCCGAGCACCGATGGTGTGGAGGACCCTCTGTATCTTGCTTTGTTTTTAATTAGGGCCC
>NW_020524127.1:0-28484 GCF_003368295.1 Carassius auratus | reverse complement strand
ATATAGGTGTACTATGAACATACTATACAGATGGGCTATGTAAAAGTGTATGTACACTATAGGCAGGACTATGAACATAATTTACAGTATTGCAATGGACAGTAAAGTGCATAGAATAAAATATTTCAGTGTGCAAATGGATTATACAGTGTTCTGGATGAACAGGCAGTAGTGCAAGTAATAACAAGTTACTTTTTGCTTGTTGTGATTAAATAAATAAATCAGAGTGTTGAAGAGGGGGAGGAGTCTATGTGTGGTGTGGGGGGGTGTTGAGGGGTGTCAGAGGGCAGAGTTCAGCAAGGAGACAGCTGTAGGGAAAAAGCTGTTCTTGAATCTTGTGGTCCTTGTCCGGAGGCTCCTGAAACGCCTCCCGGAGGGGAGGAGGTTAAACAGTCCATGGTCAGGGTGAGAGGAGTCCTTGAGAATGCTGCGAGCTCGACGTAGACAGCGTTTCCTCTGGATGTCCTCAAGAGCAGGAAGTGGTGTCCCTGTGATGCGTTGGGCAGTTTTCACCACCCTCTGCAGTGCCTTGCGGTCAGCCACTGAGCAGTTCCCATACCAGACTGTGATGCAACTGGTCAGGATGCTCTCAATCGCACACCGGTAAAAGTTCACCAGGATGGTTGAAGACAGCTGGTTCTTCTTCAGTGTCCTGAGGAAGAAAAGGCGCTGGTGAGCCTTCTTGACCAGGCTGGAGGTGTTTGTGGCCCAGGACAGTTCCTCCGAGATGGTGGTTCCCAGGAACTTGAAGCTGGAGACACGTTCAACAACCATCCCGTTAATGTGGATGGGGTCATGCGTGCCTCCTTTTTTCTTCCTGAAGTCCACAATGAGCTCCTTGGTCTTATTGGTGTTAAGGAGCAGGTTATTGTCAGCGCACCATGTGGCCAGGTGCTGTACCTCTTCCCTGTAGGCAGTCTCATCGTTGTCTGTGATGAGGCCAATCACCGTGGTGTCGTCTGCAAACTTAATGATGGAGTTGGATCCATGCACAGGCTTGCAGTCGTGAGTGTAAAGGGAGTAGAGGAATGGGCTCAGCACACAGCCCTGTGGTACGCCAGTGTTAAGTGTGATGGTGGTGGAGTGGTTGTGGCCTGACCGAACATGCTGAGGCCTGTTGGTCAGAAAGTCCATAATCCAGTTGCAGAGGGAGGTGTTAATGTCCAGGTCTCCAAGTTTTGTGGTCAGCTTGGAGGGAATGACGGTGTTAAATGCTGAACTGAAGTCAACAAACAACATCCTAACATACGTGTTGTTATGGTCCAGGTGTGTGAGTGCAGAGTGCAGCACTGTGCATACTGCATCCTCTGTGCTCCTATTTCTGCGGTAGGCAAATTGGTGTGGGTCCAGTGTGGGTGAGAGGCAGTCTTTGAGGTGTGCTAGGACCAGTCGCTCGAAGCACTTCATAATGATGGGTGTGAGTGCTACGGGGCGATAGTCATTGAGGCAAGTTGGGGAGGAGTGTTTCGGTACTGGCACAATGGATGTGGACTTAAAACATGTTGGCACAGTTGCTTGGGTGAGGGACAGGTTGAAAATGTCTGTGAAGACCCCTGCAAGCTGCTCTGCACATGCCCTAAGCACACGTCCAGGAATACCATCCGGGCCAGCAGCCTTGCGTGCGTTGATCCGGCTCAGTGCAGTGTGGACATCTGTGGAGGTGAGTTTAATGGGTTGGTGGTCTGCTGAGGGTGAGATTTTGATGGCCGTCTCCTTGCTGTCGCTGTTGAAGCGAGCATAAAAGTCATTTAGCTCGTTAAGGAAGGAGACGTCCGTGACCGTTGGTGTGGAGTTGCTTGACTTGTAGTCACTGATGATCTGGATGCCCTGCCACATGCGTCGGGGGTCAGAGTTGGAAAAGTGTTCCTCTACCTTCAGCTTGTAGCAGTACTTGGCCTTTTTGATGCCCCTTTTCAGGTTAGCCCTGGATTTACTGTAGGCCTGAGCATCGTCTGACCTGAAGGCAGTGTTGCGGGCTTTCAGCAGAAGTCGCACCTCCTTGTTCATCCATGGCTTCTGATTAGGGTATGTTGTTATCTGTTTTTCTGTTGTTACACTGTCAATGGTGGAGTTGATGTGATCCAGTACAGAGGAGGTGTAGATATCAATGTCCGTGTGAGAGCCACAGGCAGCCTGTGAAGCAAACATACTCCAGTCAGTGTGTTGAAACCTGTCTTGAAGTAAAGAGTCTGCTCCAGTTGGCCACACTTTGATGGTCCTCACTGATGGCTTCACACGGTTGATGAGGGGTGAATACTTAGGGGTGAGAAACAAAGAAAGGTGATCAGACTGTCCGAGGTGGGGGAGGGGGCTCGCGATGTAAGCTCCATTAATGTTTGTATAAACATGATCCAAAGTTTTGTCTCCTCTGGTGTGGCAGAAAACATGCTGGTGAAATTTGGGGAGTACTGTTTTTAATTTGCAGTGATTAAAATCACCCGCGACAATAAAAGCAGCCTCCGGGTGAGCAGTCTGTTGTTTACTAATGGCTGCATGAAGTTCGTTCAAAGCAAGCTTGGCATTAGCATCTGGTGGAATATAGACTGCGGTTATTATGGTGGAAGTGAACTCCCGTGGCAGATAAAAAGGTCTACATTTAACCATGAGAAACTCTAGGTTAGCTGAGCAGTGACTCCCAACAATGACAGTGTTCGTACACCAAGCTTTGTTGACATAAATGCACAATCCACCACCTCTTGTCTTGCCGGAGTCATCTGCCGTTCTATCTGCCCGGAGCGTGTAGCGTCCGACTAGCTCAATAGCATTGTTGGGTACGTCGCTGTGTAGCCATGTTTCTGTGAAAACCATGACATTGCAGTCCAGAAGTCTCTTACTGTGGGTGATGCGGAGTCGTAACTCATCCATTTTGTTCACCAGTGACCGCACATTAGCGAGGAAAATGCTGGGTAAAGAGAGCCGGAGCGGTGTTAGCTTTAGCTTAGCTCTTAGACCTCCGCGCTTCCCCCGCCTTTGTTTACGATCTCGCCGCCGCCTGCGAGCACTTCCGCCCGGCCGGGTAGAGTGCGAAGCCTCGCGCGTTCTAGCGATCTCAGGGATGAGTCGAAGATTGGTGATAAAACTGCTGGTAAAGTCTTCACCGATATCCAAAAGCTCCTGTCGGGTGTATGATGTTAAAGCAAAGCTGTTCAGTACGAACAGACCCGAGATGAGCAGGAATAAAACTGCAAAATTGCAAAAACTGGAGAGACGCTGAGCCTCGCGATGTGTTCGTGCCGCCATCTTGGTCTAATATTTTTATTATGATGATGATATTAAAAACAGCTGAGTATATATATATATATATATATATATATATATATATATATATATATATATATATATATATATATATATATATATATATATATATCATTATAAGTAACTCGCACAAAAAACTATGATTTCTGTCGTCAGCTAAGTCATGAAATTAGTAAAAGGTGATTAAAGCTGAAAACTGCATGTATACGCAGCACATAAGAACGTCTCTGCAATTCTGCAAATCGAGATCACAATAAGGCAGAAGCAGTAATTTAATAAATAGATGTTAGCACAGTGCAGTTATACTAGAAATATGCGAAAATTAAACCGTTTGAATGTATAAAATAACTCTTTTTTTTTTTTATTATTCTGGCATAGTGTTGACTTCCGTGTTACAGCATTCCCCACTCAAGGAGGCGCCGTTGTCACTGTTTGGCTTGAACTCTATCACACCCCAGATAGCCACTGGACGCTGTAATGGAACAGGGCCGCAACCGCAAAACGATAGAGCCGGTGTTGATGTGCGCGTGCGCAGTAAACCCGGGTAGGAAAATCTGACATGTAGGATAAAATGTCAGGACACCTGGTCTGGCCCGCATCCGCCTCACGGACTCGTTCCTGAGTCCAAACGCACATCGGACTGAAGCCGTTTCTGGTCTGTTTTTAGGGGTTGTTGCGGATATGTGCCAGCGCCGATCCAGCGCCGCCTGATCATCCCGTTACAGATACGTAACGGGTGCGTGAAACGATTCCGCCTACCGGAGCTGTGCCGGATGTGTTACGAATCTGCTTAAATCACCACTGGATTGACCTTTTGCCTTATTTTCTGCATTTTTGTCATACTAAAACAACGTGAAAAAATTTAACAAACACAGAATTAATGACCACGAATTCATATATGTAATTATAAAAAACGAACAACAAAGTCAACAATTAACACAAAACACAGTCAACAACAAACACAGAATAAATGGATAAAAAACGCACAGGCTATAAACACAACGTGGAAAAAAAACAACATGCACTTAAACAAATTCACTATGCTTCAGGTGCTGTGGCAGCTGTGGCTGTTGCTGCTCCTGCTGCTGACGCACCAGTCTCTCCTGGCGCCCTCCTCTCCTGTCCGCCGAAAGGGCAAACCACATAGCATGCCTCCATATTTCAGCTTCAGCACCTGGAAAACAGCATTACTGATTAGGATGAATGAGTCATCATGAATGGATCAGTGCTGGTCCTACACTGAAAAAAGTAATAAGTAAATTTACTTAATTTTTATTTGGCAAGTTTTTGCACAAGCATTTTTCAAGTAAATTTAACACATTTGGAAATTAAGTAAATCTACTTAATTAAGTTAAGTAAAAAAATAAAATAATAAGTACATTTTATTGAGTAAAATTTCATTAGATAATATTAAATTAATGCATTTAGCAGACACTTTTATCCAAAGCAACTTACAGTGCATTCAGGCTAACAATTTTCACCTTTCATGTGTTCCCGGGGAATCGAACCCCCAACCTTGCACTTGCTAATGCAATGTTCTACCACTGAGCTACAGGAACACTTCAAGATTCTGTGAAAAATAAGTTTCACTTACTTACTTTTTTATTTTGGAAAAGTTTTTACTCTAACAAAAGAGCCCGAAACAGATATTCTAGAAATTTCTAAATGTAAAATTATTTTTTTCAAAAAAGTTTTATCAAATGAGGGTAAATAAGTCTCTCACTTCTGTCCCTTTAAACCAGTTTACTTTACAGCAAAGACAGCACGAAGGATTGGATGCACATGATAAATATTCTGCAATTAAGAAAACAGACAAAAGAAATGGCACTGTAAAACCAGATAAGTAAACTTTACTCAAACCGTTTGAGTAAATAGATTGCCTTGATTTAAACCATGTAAGTTTTAAAACTTTGCATTTAAGTAATTAAGTGATTAACTAAGTGCTGATTGAGAATTAGTGATGAACAGCTGCTGTTAACAAACAGAATCACTGAAGAAAAGAGAAATACAAGAACTACTACAACTGACTTCAGACACAGCCTTAGATGAAATCAACTGAAATAAAATACATGAAATCTCTCAAGATCTGATTAAACAACCCCACAAACAGCATCACCAGCTCCACTTATTAATAACCAGACTGACTTTATTTCTGTCAGACGTCTACAGAAGATCTTATTGAGAATGAACTAAGGTTTAGATGTTGATTTATTGTTTCATTTGAAGTAACCATGTTCGAGATCAGTGTTTGCTTTAGTTGGGCTCTTGATAGTTATGTGTCGTTCGTGAACGAATCGTTCTCGTAATCCACTGACTCATATTTCTCATTCAGTGAAGTTCCTCCCTCCACAGCAGCGCGGCGCTATAAGCAGCGCATGCGCAGCTCAGTGAACCGGGTAACAACCATTTCATCCTGTCAAAGAATTACTCAACCTCGAGCCAATATCCTTCGAGTATGGGATGTGAAAGAGTATGTGATTTGTTGAATGTAGTGAACGAATACGCCCTTCAATGAACGAGTTTCATATGAGTCTGAACTAGATCTAGAGAATAGAGATCTTATCGTTCGTGAACGAAATGACTGAACTGGTACCCATGTCGTTCGTGAATGAGTTGAATGAGCTGATACATCTCGTTCGTGAATGAAATGACTGAACTGGCACACATGTCGTTCGTGCACGAGTTGAATGATACATCTCGTTCGTGAATGAAATAACTGACCTGATGGTCAGGGTATATTCTGGCAAACCGTTTACCAATCACGTTTCTCAATCGGCAAAGCGCATGTCGTTCGTGCACAAGTTGAATGGTTTAGTAAATCTCGTTCGTGAATGAAATGACTGAACTGGCACACATGTCATTCGTGAACGAGCTGAATGAACGGATACATGACGTTCGTGAATGAAATTAACTGTTACATAGCTTATCTCGTTCGTGAACGAAATGAATGAGAGTAAACCGGGTCAGTCTGCCATTTAGCATGTCAATCTCGCAAAAATGCAAAGCGCAGTTATAGGTACTGTACTGTGCACATACGCTCGTTTTGATATTTAGCAACTCCACGTTTAATCCCCGATTTATGAATGTGAATATATAATATACAAACTGTCTGACCAAACAATTAAAATGCTAATTAGGCAAGAAAACCTTGTGCTTTGTTCATCTGAACAACTTAATTAGACTTTATATATTGAATGCTATTATAAACACATTTTAATAAAGCCAGATCAGTTTTTGTAACAAGTGAATACGTTCGTTGACTTAAGACATAACACATAATACACTTTTTTTTGCCATCTGCTGGCTTATTTTGTGTAATACGAAGAAATGGTCACTGAACGAATCAGTGAACGATTCTGAACGAATCATTTTGGTGAACGAACTGAAAATGAACGAATCTCTAGAAAGAATCATAATTTCCACCACTAGCTCTTGACCCTTGACTTCTGTCTTAGTCTTTTCTCTGGCTGTTATAACCATGTGTTTCTAAAACACATTTGTTGTAACTCAAAAGCCCAGAAGAAATGCCATCAGATGCTAACCTGTATCTAGGTGTAGGTTGTTATACTTTATGTTGGTGATAATGATCATCAATTGTTTGTCTGTTTGGAGTCTAATGAAGTAGGTGTGGTGTAATTAGTAGAAGTGATTCTAGTAAAAGTGACATTAAGAGCCAGTGATTCTGTGATAGATAATCAGTTAATATAAAAATGACTTTTTAAACATTTTGTTCACATACATTTTCCTTCTATGCCAGTGATTGGTCAAACCACAAACACAGAGATCAATAATCAGAATATGAACCTCTACAATGGTGACGAAAAAAACATGCTGCAATGCATTCTGGGTACTATTGAAGTACCAAAACTCATCCATGGCTCCCAGCATGCTCTGCAGGATTTTTTTAATGGTCACCATTGTTGAGGTTCATATTCTGATTATTGATGTCTTTGTGTGACTGTTTGACGCTGTAGAAGACCACACTGTTTGAAAAGTCATTCAGATTAACTGATTATCACAGAACAACTTCCTCTTAGAATCACTTTTTTCATCAGAGATTAGACTCTGTACAGCTCAATAACTGATTAGTATCATCACCGCTATAAAGTATAAAAACCTACACCTAGGTATAGATTGACACCTGATGGCATTTCTTCTTGGCTTCTGGTTTACAACAAACGTGTTTTAGAAACACACCGTTATAACAGCCAGAGAAAAGACTAAGACAGAAGTCAAGGGTCAAGAGGCCAACTAAAGCAAACACTGATCTCTAACATGGTTACTTCAAATGAAACAATAAATCAACATCTAAACCTTAGTTCATTCTCAATAAGATCTTCTGTAGAAGTCTGACAGAAATAAAGTCAGTCTGGTTATTAATAAGTGGAGCTGTTGATGCTGTTTGTGGGGTTGTTTAATCAGATCTTGAGAGATTTCATGAATTTTATTTCAGTTGATTTCATCTAAGTCTGTGTCTGAAGTCAGTTGTAGTAGTTCTTGTGTTTCTCTTTTCTTCAGTGATTCTGTTTGTTAACAGCAGCTGTTCATCACTAATTCTCAATCAGCACTTAGTTAATCACTTAATTACTTAATCGCAAAGTTTTAAAACTTACATGGTTTAAATCAAGGCAAACGGTTTGAGTAAAGTTTACTTATCGGGTTTTACAGTGCTATTTCTTTTGTCTGTTTTCTTAATTGCAGAATATTTATCATGTGCATCCAGTCCTTCGTGCTGTCTTTGCTGTAAACTGGTTTAAAGGGACAGAAGTGAGAGACTTATTTACGCTCATTTGATAAAACTGTTTTGAAAAAAAAAAATTTTACATTTAGAAATTTCAAGAATATCTGTTTCGGGTTTTTTATCAAAAAAATTTTTTTTTTTATTTCCAAAATAAAAAAGTAAGTAAGTGAAATTTTCACTTATTTTTGTCACAAAATCTTGAAGTGTTCCTGTAGCTCAGTGGTAGAACATTGCATTAACAAGTGCAAGGTTTGGGGTTTGATTCCCCGGGAACACATGATAGGTGAAAATTGTTAGCCTGAATGCACTGTAAGTTGCTTTGGATAAAAGTGTCTGCTAAATACATTAATTTAATATTATTTAATTAAATTTTACTCAATAAAATGTACTTATTATTATTAATTTCCAAATGTGTTAAATTTACTTGAAAAATGCTTGTGCAAAAACTTGCCAAATAAAAATTAAGTAAATTTACTTATTACTTTTTTCAATGTACATGATGATAAAACAGGCAGACGTATATTGCATTTGCTCAAAATTAAGATATGCTCATCCTTCTCGGCCTACATCTATAACGATTTGTGCATTAGTTCATGGAACTGTAATGAAATAATAGCCTAATAATAAAAAAAACTGGCCATGTAAAACTGAATAAGACAAATGAACTATATCTAACCATTGAGGTTAAGACGTAGCCCAATTAGGCCTAGTAATAAAAAGAATAAGAAGAATAAACAGAAGGCATTGTTGGTGCATGCTGTTTTACGAAGACGTCAAAACTGGAAGAATTGAATATGGAAATCTGTGGGAAAGATCGATTGTCATCCTCTTTTGTATGTCGTTTATCCTCGTACTTCTTGGCGAGTAAAAGTAGGCTACTTCACTCGATCATCTACCTACTACTAGGGCTGTAACTTTTTTTTGAAAAAATTATTCTCGATTTTTAAGACATAAGTGTTTATTGAATCGATTGTAAAATCGATTTTCCATGTCTAAAAAAAGACGTTTCCTTTTTCAACATCAAATAACGGACGAACGTACAGAGAGCGCTGGAAACGCACAAGTCAGCAATATTTCTTATTTATTGGCATGAACTTTCGTGCAGAATAACAGCAACAGGAGTGCAACATTCTCGAAAAAATATATACAGAGTAGGCTATATACTGCCATAACAAAAGAAAAACATCACTGCAGGCTTCAATCGCTATAGAAGATGCGGCTTTAACATAACACAGACTGGTGCGCAAATAACAGCCTGTAACTGCTATCTACCAAGCAAACAGCATTTCACTTGCACGTTTCCCAGACAGCAAGCAGTTTCGGCCCAGGTCTGGCCCACATCTGGCCCACATGGATTTCATGCTATGTTGCTGTCTGGGTTAAGTAATAGACAGTAAATTAGAATAAACGCATAAAAATAGATGTACATAATAAACACAGACACATAAAAACTTACGTGTGAGCCTAGCTGGTCAGATAAATCTCCATTGACAGCTTGGTTTGATGATATTTTTTATTATTTTTTGGCGCTTCTGACTGAAGTCCGTAGTACGGATGTGGACCGTATCTGCAAGACGACAGTCAAGCGAGACCCAACGTTCACTTGGCACTTTTGGCGCTGTGGTAAAACGGACCTAAAACGGAGCTCAAACGGACCTGTGCTGTAACGGACCTTATAGCATCACAAAATGTTGCTGTATAGTTTTTTAAACACCGATAATATTGCTCAGCTTAATGACAATGCATTTATCTCATGCTCTAGATAGAAAAAAATGCAGACAGGTAACCATGTTGTTTTGAAAATGTTTATTCCACTGAGTTCTTCACACAGTTTGAGAAAAGTATTGGGATGTGGTCCACATCAGGTAGTCTCTGACAGTCTGGGTCAAAACAGTGTTGGCTCAAATCCGTTTTGCAGATATGGGCCAGAGCAGTTTTTAGCCCTTTTTTAAATGCAGTCGGCTCAGATATGTATCACAGATTCGGGCCATACCTGTGTAGCCTATGTGAAAACAGTATCGGCTCAGATTCATATTGCAGATCTGGACCAAATCAGTGTCAGACACAGCTAATGTCTTTCGGTTACCTATGGGAAAAGTGATCTGGGCCAGATCTGTAAAAGGATATAAATACTGAACTGATGAGAGTTAGAATGTTTAAGCTGAAACCTCTATCTGGCACGGATTTGGTTCACAATCAGAAAACATCTCTAAGATAGAAACGGAGGCAAGGGGCTTAAAACGGATCCGGGCCAAATGTAATTGCTATCTGGGACAGGCTGATTGGGTGCGCAAACTTCAAATCTGTGACTTCAGCTTCATAAAATGTAACCTCTTCTATTTTATAGCATATCCAGGAAATAATTTTGGTCTAATATAACAGTAGGCCTACAGCTACATAAATTTTTTTAGCCCATTTATTTATTAAATAATACATTTAGGGTGACCTAAATGTGCCAATTTAAATGTGACAGTACCAGGTTTCTTTAAGTACCGGTATTACCAAGGTCCCGTTCAAACCCGGTTCAGTGCTATGATTTCCGCGAAGCAGAAAACGAGGACGGAATCTCAAAATCCAGTCATGAAAATGAAACTTACATTTTAATACCCAGACAGCAACATAGTGTTGGCCCAGATCCGGCCCACATCTGGCCCGCATGAAATCCATGCGGGCCAGATGTGGGCCAAATCTGGACCGAAACTGCTTGCTGTCAGGGTATGGACAGTCATGGAATTTGTCAAAGTTAGCATAAATGAATCAAATCAAATCTCCATATGGACCCGTATCTGTAAATGTTAAGCCGCAAAAGTTGTTTGAAATATGAATCCGTGTTCTGCGCGTCTCTGTGTGAATGAATGGCAGAGACGTGCAGATTTGTTTACTACATAGACTGAAGCGCATGACGCTTGCATTAATTTCAGCATCTCAGCTTCGTGACCCGTTCTGTCATGAGACTAGATATGCAGCCTATCACACAACAAGAACGTACTATTTTACCACATTTAAGACCAACACAATCCTCCCAATTGAACACACTAGCATTGATACCTTACAAATGCAAGTAGGTATCGCTGCAGCCCGGAGACCTCCAAGTGGGAGGAGCTTTTGCCGCAAGTGGGCTGGACTTCACGGAGAGCTCCAAGTGGGAGGAACTTTTGCCGCTAGTGGGCGGGACTTTACAAATGGGCGGGGTTTAAGCGGAAATTTCACATTGCATCATTGCCGGGGTGCGCGCGAATGAGGATGGCATAAAGTAGCGATACTAATGAAAAACAGATTTATTGTTTTTCATTGTAGTTTAAATTTTATTAACAAGAGGTTATATAATTTTGTGACAACTGCAAACATTCAAGTATATTAAATTATATTAATTTTATAATTATATCAGTATCAAGAAAATGAATGAGTAATTTAGAGCAATAAAATGTTTACTGTATGTGAATGTTTTTCTTTAATGCAAGTTTGAAATCTGAGGGAGAATTATATTGTTTAGATTGTTACAACCCCCTTGGCTCTAGGTGAAACAGCATTACAAAAGGCCACACGTGGAAGTACATTTTACAAATAAACATTTAATTTAAAAAAAGAAAAAACATCTAAATAGTAATACAAGAGTTATAAATAAAAAAACATTCCAAGACTTAAGAGGAAAATAATATTGGTACCAAAGTCCAATTTAAGACTCATTTCCCCATCTCCTTTTTATCACCAACTCAATCACAGGTAACGCTCCAAACCATTAAAAATTCAAGTTTTATTTGTTATATGACATGCAAAAAGCAGTGAAATGTAGGTCTGGCATACTCTTTTTAGACTGTGCAAAAAAAATAAAATAGGAGAAAATTAAATACAAATAATGAAACAACAGGAAAAAAATACAAAGTTTTTTTTTTGGAGATAGTTAAATACAAATAATGAAATATACACAATATACTGTATTAAACTTCTACACAGATGATTTGTAGAGATGCTACATAGAAACTGCCACACAGATGATGTGCAGAGATGTAGACAATGTGCAGTGAGGATGAAATGTTTAGTAGTCTGATAACATGAGGGAAGAAACTCCTCCTGAGCCTCTCCGTCTTTGCCATCAGACTGCAGAAGGGTCTGCCTGACTGTAGCAGATGGGTTGGTGGGGTCTTTAAGGATCTTAACAGCCCTAGATTTACATCTCCTGGTTTGGATGTCTTGCAGAGAGGGAAGAGATGTTCTGGACATGTGCTCAGCTACTCTTTGCAGGGCATCTGAAGGTATTGAAGCTGCTCACTCTCTCCACTGGGGTCCCATTAATGATGATTGGGGTAGATCCGCTGCTGCCTCAAATAGAAAAGAGTTATTGTAAAATATTATTACAATTTACAATATGAATGTTTCTACTGCATTTCTGAACAAATAAATGAAGGGCTGGTGAGCATCAGACTTCAAAACCATAACACAATCTGTCCAACCCCAAACAGAACAGATATTTAAGGAATCTGAGGTTTTAACCTGCTTGATTTTTATCATCATTGGAACACTTTGCTGCTGCTTTCACTCCAATGCTATGGATTATATTTTTACTGGAATTAAGTGTCATTAGTCACTAAACATTCAGTCCAATGACATGGAAAATAATAAAAATAATTCACTGTTGACAAGTTAACATTAACTTAAGTACAATGCGCATTTATGTGAGACGTCCACAGAATGTAATGTCATTTACATTCCAACATTTGTCATTTAGCACAGTCTCTGACCATACCCCTGGAGCAATTTTAGGGACAAGCGCTGTTGCAAATGTCCACCTTTAAAGTATGAACATAAGTTATCCACACAAAGACCCACATTAGTCAAAAATCTTCAGAAAAAATAAATTACACATCTTGATGCATAGAAAGAACAAAAAAAAGTTTACAGGAAAGTGATCCTTTGTGCTTGCAGAGAGAGGCGGTAACCAGATCACCGAAATGTAACTTTTGGCCACCCAGACTTGTACTTTCTGTAACACAAAGTTTACACATAATGTCTTTGTTTGTTTGTGTTTCCTACAATGACAAAATTAATTCTACACCTGTTGATATGTAATGCATGGTAGTGGACACTGCAGTTATCCTCATATATCCACTCTGTTATGATTATTAAATTGAAAAATGAATTTGGTAATTAAACCAAATGTTTCAATTGCATTACATTTATTTGGATTAACGTTACACGTAAAAATAGATAACATTTAAAAATTGTTTTGAAACAATGACCAGCTTTGTTAAAGTCAAGCATTATCAGTTAGGAGTTTTAACTAAGACTCATTCTTATGGAACACTGTACTAAATCTATTAATAGTTATTGATCGGTGCAGTTATAATACATAGGCCTGCATATTTTACGTAACGTTAGTAACAATACCTGCTTATGGTCTTCAGTGTCCTTAATCTGCAGCGTAAATCCTATATATGTATTGCAGAAATATTTAGCACAAAATGGTAACAGACACAATAAAGATGTAATTTATCTGTGCTGCTAATGCTGTCTTAACGTGCTCTCGGAATAATCGTAAATATGAGTTTTGAAGGTAAAAAATTGCACATGAATGTCCTCCCATTTTCAAACTGGAATGCAATGAGCTTGTAATCATGATTTAACTACGTCAAGACTAAAACATCAACCGCCAAGATACTGCACTTTTTCGCAACTTGTAATACGTTGTACAAGTCTAGACTTACCCCTTCAAACTCCTCTTTCTTGACGCTGAAAAGCCTTGGGAAGTTGACATCGTCTTTTTTTTTTTTTTTGGTGGGGGGGGGGGTGGATTCGCAGCGTGCATTAACCCCATGACATTAAATAAACCAATCAAAAGGCTCTGGAGGTTTGTACAGCCCACTTGGAGCTGAAGTCCCACCCATTTGGAGCTGACCGGCCCATTTGGAGCTGGCTCCGACCTCCGTTTATACCTATCTCTACTTTCTTTTATAAGATGAACATTTTCTCCACAAAACTCAGTTTGCTTGCATTCAAAATGCACTTTTGCATGCTCAAAATATAACCTTTCGTGCTCATAACTGTGGCAGAGAAATAACCCCATAGGTGCTGAGCCAGAAATGTTTTTACATCACTGCATATTACTACATACAACCCTGTTGATCTTAAGAATGCAATGGCCAATCAGAGGCGTTCAGATGAGTCCTCAAGATGCCGCAGCCCCTAGCCCAGCCCTTGTCCAACAACTTATCAGAATTCTTGGCCTGAGTCTGACCCGAGCCCATCTTCTTTCCCCCCTTCTATCAAAATGCTTATTCTATTGTTTCAAGCTATTAAATAGTTAAGTTTTTTATGTAATGGCAAAGTGATTATATTTCGTTTATTTATTTAAAAACATTTGGAGCATTTTTGTTTTAATATACTTTATTTTTTTTTTTAAAGTAACGACCACTAAGTAGCTAACATGGGTGCCACCATGTTAGTTTGCACCTTATCTGACCTGTGGGATTTACAACACGTAGATTTTACAATAAATTTTTGTCTTGTTAGTACTTTTATGTATTTAAATCTAAAATAAGCATTATATGGTTGAAAACATCAAGTTGTAATAATATGACAAGCCCTCAAAGCTTGAATTCAGCAGTGGCTCACGTGCTACACTGAATATTCTAATCACATAGTTGTGATCGTAAACATCAAAGGGTTAAACGTTAAACCTAGATAAATGTGAGCTATAAGGCTAATATCCGATCGTTTGTGCGGAGAGTGGAAACTAAAGCACATTTTGACATGGAGGATTTTATTTGTGTACACTCACAATATCAACACAACGTTGTGCTTTTGTAAAATTAAGAAAAAAAGGATGCGCTTTCTGTCGCGCATTTCTTTCTAAAGGCATGCCCAATGAGGAAATGGCGAGTCAGGATTGCCAAATTCACCCTTGTTACACTGACTCAGAAAACACCAGTTTTTAAATAATAAAAATATCTACATACTATTTTATATCTACTACTTATGCAGGGTTTTGGTGCTCACTGCTTTCTAGCGAGGGACATGCACAGACATTCATTTGGCGTTATTGTAATATACTGTATAGACGGTTTCATCGGGCGCACGCGCCTGGACCTAAGTTAACTTCCGGTCTGTGTTGTGTATATCGGTCTGGCTGCGGTGCCTTCTACAAACGCAGTTAAAGGCAATGTGATGAGTAGACTGAAGTTGGGCTCAGGTGGTTGTGCGGTGGGATGTGTTTTCCATACATTTATTTATTTTTGGAGACTCACCACAATTTTAAAACTGATTTTTTTTCAAAAAGGCTTCATTAGCCGTGTTTCCACTATCGAGCTAGGACCAGGCGTGCTAGTGCGTGCCAGGGCCAGTCGCGTTTCCACGGTCACTTCCGGGGCTTGATCGTGCCTCGCCGGGGCTTCCTCGGGGCCAACGGCCAGGTTTTTTCGGCCCGACGAAATCCTTGGGCCAAATCGGGCCAGCTGGGGCTAGAGGAGGGGTTATGAACAAAGGCGGAGTTTCTCAGCGTCTGGAGAGCGTCAGCGCGGATCATTTCAGAAAGATAACAGCAGCATTAAAGACGTTTTAAAATAAGTTGAGCTCAAAACTCACTCTTAGTTAGCAGCAAGTGTTTGAAATAACTTGATCCGATGTGGATTATAATCACTAAACAAGGCAGAAATATTTATAAGCGATGTAAAAGACTATGCACGCTAAACATTAACGTTACCATAGTAAACATGTTAAATATGACCGCTTGGATAAATCAGATGTCAGCTTCTTATTCTCTATCACAATTGTGTATTTATTAAGTAACATTTTATCTGTCGTCTCGTTTCAAGAGTTTAGCTCCACGTTGCATATCATCAAAATATAATAATGATTTTTGTTTGGGAGCTTTTAAAAAAAATAGCGAGTCTGCACTGCGGATCATTTCAGAAAGATAACCGCTTTAACATCAGCATTGAACACTTTTTTTTAAATAAGTCGAGCTCAAAACTCTCTTTCAGTCAGCAGCGAGTGTTTGAAATAACTTGATCTGATGTGGATTATAATCTCTAAACAAGGCAGAAATATTTATAAGCTATGAAAAAGATATGCACGCTGAACTTGTTATCATAGTAAACATGGTAAAATATGACCGCTTGAAGAAATCAGACGTCAGCTTCTTATTCTCTATCACAATCGTGTATTTATTAAGTAACTTATATTATCTGTCACAAGCCTCGTCTCGAGAGTTTATCTCACGTTGCCTATCATAAAAGAATATAGCCTAATAATGTTTTTTGTTCGGGAGCTTACAAAAATAGAGATATTATCATTCATTCTAAATGTGACGGCTACTGAATAAACAGAAACAGACTTGACTGAACAAGCAGGCTATTTTCATGAGCGTTAAAAATAAATAAATAAAATAGAAATAAGTGTATTTATGTGTGAATAATTTTGAGTCCTGATAAATTAAAACAATATGATCAATGTATCACTTATTCTATAGTTAAAACATCGATGCTTTTTAATTTGAATATATAACAAAGCATGCAAGCAAACGGCCGATTTTATCATGTTCGTTTTGTGATCGCGCATGTTCCAGTGACTTATTTCTTAGTTTTCTGATAACTTCTCTTTGTTGGTGAAATTTTGAGGTTGCATGGCGTTGTTCTGAGAGGCGTGTAAAGGGCGTGTTTTAGTGACGTGCAGCGGTGCTTCAAGCTCCACTGTGGAAACCCTGCGCTATTCTGGCCTCGGTGCTACTGGCCCAGGGCTATGAGCCCCGCCCGGCCCGCTTTAAGCCCTGGCTCGCACTGGCCCGACAGTGGAAATGCGGCTATTGAGTAACGTTAAGTACTGCACGTTTAATAGTAATAATTCCTTACATTTATATGTTTAAATATCAAAGCGAGGCACAGGTGTTTTTATATTGCTGTATTTCTGAAGGAAGACTTGCATGTAGCAGCGTATGAGCGTACCAGCTCTGCTTCGTTTACAGCTGTTACTGGGGAAACCTCTAGTTCTCGCGCAAATAATGAATTGCATTTTCATTAAGTCCGCCTGATCCATGCAGCAAACATTTTGTTTGTTATCAAAAAATATCTACTCTAGAGGGACTTGGCTGTTGTTATTGATTCTATTTGGAAGTCTACCGGAAGTTAAGTTAGGTCCACAAAAGCGCTCATGCGCAGTAACGATTGTTTATGTTGTTGCCGTTGAAACCGTCTATAACACTCTAAAATCAATGAAGACCTTCACACTAAACTGAAAAAGGCAGTTGGTATTAATGTTAAATATATGCAAATTAGTGCATTTTAATGACAAATGTTAAACATTTTTAAAGGGATCTTAATGCCTGATTAGCATATCAGTGTGGTGATTTTGATTACATTTTCCTGTATTCAGCTGCCATTTCTCCATTAAATTAGCCTATTCCCATGATATACTGGCTTAGCTAAACTTTAGCTAACTTATTACATGATAGCTCACAATCCATGGAAGTTAGCAAGACAAATTAACTATATTTGCCTTTTGTCTTCTAGATAATTAGCTGTAAATGTGAGGCACAGCTTAGTTGAGGCCTAGTGGTTAGAGAGTTTGACTCCTAACCCTAAGGTTGTGGGTTCGAGTTTTGGGCTAGCAACACCACGGCTGAGGCAGGGGTGGTTCTAGAGGCGGGGCCACAGGGATCCTGACCACTGCTGAAATCTGATTGGCCCCTGATTGGCCCCCGTTCAATAAATTGTTGACTAGAAGAGCAACAACCGGAGAATTATTCACAACGATCACAGATGCAATTCAACCCCCAAACAACGGCTCTTGCGGCAGTAATGTGTCGATGCAACTTGGGAAAACAAAAAGAGGTCTTGGCTTTATTAAATTATATTTGCTTGAAATTTTGACTGTAGATGGCTTTGCCTTGAGCGATACCAGCACATTTTCTCTGACGTTATGCCAGTATGTGGGAGAAAGAATCCATCTATCCATCCAACTTGAAGACAATTCTTGGTGAGTCACAAATCCTCGTGTTGGTAGTCATTAAAATATGAAAGGATATTTATAGCTGCTGCTCTCACTTATTTTAGGTTTGTTAACTAAATTGTGGAAGGACTGTTGAAGTAAACCAATAAACTTGTTAACCCTTTAACATGTACGATCACACAGGTGTGATTAGAACTTTTAGTGTGTCACGTCATCAACTACTGAATTTAAATCCGCTTTCGCGCTTTGACTGCCGCTGAGCCAGATAAGACGCACTGAGCACTGGTCACATCAAAAATATTCAGTGTTTTCAAACATATAATGCTTATTTTAGGTTTAAGACATTTAAATACACATCAGTACAAGCAAAACCATACATTTACAGTTTGTAAAATACACGCTGATGTCTATGAAAACGGCAATAATGATCCTTACAAATATAATCTGACTTCATGTTTTAATTGATATCATATACAGATAATAATATACAGATTTTGTAGGTAACCAATGTTTACTCTGCCCTTCTCCGAGTTTACCGGAGACCTACTTCAACGTGTTTCGGGAGGAGAGGATGAATGTGCGTGTTGTAAATCCCACAGCTCAGATTCAGCGCGAACTAACATGGCGGCGCCCATCACGGTCGATATAAAAGTGTTTAAACTACCAAATATATTTACTTGCACATATTTCAGAATCGGAATATCAGATATTTCATAATATAGTCAGTATTGTTTGCAAATTTTTTCAATAAAACAGGAAAAACTAAATAAAAGCGATCCATGTGTCATACAGATCTATTTTGGCTGTGTTGTGTCACATGACAAGCACGACGCATCACCATGGAAACAATAAGGCGGTACATTCTTTACCTGACTGGAGTATTCTATCTATAGAGAGACTGTTATTTGCTACCCTTGTCACCACTTTTCAGAATCAGAATCAGGGTTCTCTAATTGGAAAAAAGCACTATGCATAAATGGTGGCTTTAGGGATCATTGCAAATAAGAACATCACAGAAGTGCTGTGTTTGCTTGCAATTTCTTATCCATCTTGGATGCAATGGCATTGCACAATTCATTAATTAAGAAACTCATGAATGCACATGGCAATGCAAAATACACCAGTAAGAACATTCAGAATAAAATTTTAGTGTGTGTATGTCTGTGCGTGTGATGCATTGTGTCCTGTGACGAGTGGGGCGGGGACTCGAGACCGGTGGGTCGAGCAGGTGTCGCTCATTTCCAATCACTCCACCGGCCTCGCTCCTGTCCCCATGGCTCTCGGCCCCACCCACTCGTCACATGTCCTTTATGCACAGTATAAATAAATTTTAAAAAATCATTAATAAATTTACTGACGCATATTTTTTTATTAGAGCATTTGAAAAAGGAATGACTGCCGAAATGTATTTGCACCATACTGAATAAATTATTTTGTGTGCTTGAATGTACCCTGTACTTGGCCCCTGAATGTAACATGTGGTCCCTTATTGGCCCCTGTTACAGAAAAATCCTAAAAGTCAAAGTCACCGTCACCTTTATTTATATAGCGCTTTAAACAAAATACTTTGCGTCAAAGCAACTGAACAACATTAATTTAGGAAACAGTGTCTCAATAATGCAAAATGATAGTTAAAGGCAGTTCATCATTGAATTCAGTTATGTCATCTCTGTTCAGTTTAAATAGTTTCTGTGGATTCATTTGCAATCAAGTCAATGATATCGCTGTAGATGAAGTGACCCCAAATAAGCAAGCCAGAGGCGACAGCGGCAAGGAACCAAAACTCCATCGGTGACAGAATGGAGAAAAAAACCTTGGGGGAAACCAGGCTCAGTTGGGGGGCCAGTTCTCCTCTGACCAGACGAAACCAGTAGTTCAATTCCAGGCTGCAGCAAAGTCAGATTGTGCAGAAGAATCATCTGTTTCCTGTGGTCTTGTCCTGGTGGTCCTCTGAAACAAGGTCTTTACAGGGGATCTGTATCTGGGGCTCTAGTTGTCCTGGTCTCCGCTGTCTTTCAGGGCAGTAGAGGTCCTTTCTAGGTGCTGATCCACCATCTGGTCTGGATACGTACTGGATCCGGGTGACTGTATTGATCCTCTGATCTGGACACAGACTGGATCTGGTGGCCACGGTGACCTCGGAACAAGAGAGAAACAGACAAATATTAGCGTAGATGCCATTCTTCTAATGATGTAGCAAGTACATAGGGTGTTATGTGAAGTGTTTCCGGTTCCGGTTTACCTAATTAATGCAGCCTAAAAATCCTTTAACGGATTTGGATATTAAAAGCATATTAGTTATGTGTATGCCAGGTCAAAGAGATGGGTCTTTAATCTAGATTTAAACTGCAAGAGTGTGTCTGCCTCCCGAACAATGTTAGGTAGGTTATTCCAGAGTAGAGGGCTGCATTGGGATTGAGTCCCGCCGGATCCCGCGGGACTAGGGCTGCACGATTAATCGCATGCGATTGTCATGCGTGTCTCATCAGTAAAGATGGTTCTGTGATTAGCGGTAAATGTCCATCAGCTGCTTTCAAATGGAGCCGCCCCTAATATACAGAGCCGTAGATCGTTGACAAGCTACGCAATATTGCGTTCATAACCGCATGCGATTAATCTGCGATTATGAACGTGATATTGCACAGCTTGTCAGTGAATTATGGCTTCACATCACACTAGATGTGGACTGACATTGCTCAGAAGTCAGATGTTGGTTGAAAGTGAAAACCCAACCTCTGTTTGGTGTCAAACTCTAGCGTAAATACTCCAAAAACATGACAATCTTCACTTATTATAAACAAGATTTATTTCTGTCATAAATGTAAAAAAGTTCTTATTGAGATTAACAGAGATGTTGATGGTTTATTGAAAATTATAGTTTAGTTTGATGTCACCATTATGCTGATCAGTACTTAGGAAGTATGACTCTTTTCAGTGTTAGCGTTCATTTAACTGCTGTAATTATATCTGTTACAGCAAAAACATTGAGAAAAAGATGTCATTCGATAATGTTGGTTACTGGCTGATATTAAAGATGTCTTAATGTAACAATCTGATCAACTGATTTTACCAGGAGTCTGTTCTACGCTATTAATTTAATATTACTGTCTATAGCAGATGTGTTGCAATACACAGGGTCCTGACAATTTATGTTATTTTATTTTTATCTGATCTTTTTAAACAACAAATTTTTTTGAATCACTTCAAACCATAGGATGCTTAGACATACAGAGACCTTAAGAATTAGTGTAAGAATCTCAACAATGGTGACATGCTTCATGCCGCAATGCATTCTGGGTGCTATGGATGAGTTTTGCATGATGTACCCAGAATACATTGCAGCATAAAGCATGTCACCATTGCTGAGATTCATACACTGAATCTTGATGTTTGTGTGACAATTTTTTTTTAAAATTTTTGAAATTATCTGCTTTAAATTCAACTGGGTGTCAGGCTGTTGACCATTGAGTCACTTTAATAAATAATACTTAACTAACACCACACAGTAGCTTGGGTGAAAACAAGTAATCAGACATATCAATCATCAGCAAGCAAACAGCACCATTGAACCACATATTCGTTTGCTGTTTTTGCCACAATAAAGATGACAGCAGCTAAAAAACAACACCGTCAAGTCAAGTGTCAAATTGCACAACTAAAGCCAACACTTACCAGCATTATGGTGACATCAAACCAAGCTATTACTTTTAAACAGACATCAACATCCACATCTAAACATCCACTTAAATCTTAATTAGAATGTTATGGAATAATGTTCTAATAATGTTATTGATAAACATTTGTAGAATGTTTTTAGAGAACGTTATCCTATCTTTTGAGAGAACGTTCTGGGAACAAAAATAAAACTACCCGCTAAAAACATTGTTAGAACAATCCATGGGAATGTTCTTAGAACATTTTAGAACAAAGAAAATTCTAGCTGGGAAGTGCCGCTCCATTTGAAACCAGGTGGTGGACATTTACTGCTAATCACAGAACCGGCTTTACTGACAAAGACACGCATGACAATCGCATGCGATTAATCGTGCAGCCCTACGCGGGACCCAACGCAAATCTCGCGGGAGCGGGCGGTTTGAATTTTGCTGCGGGCGGGAATGGGTGGCTAAAAAAAACACCGCGGGATAGGGAGGTTGCCTAGCGACATGATGGAGAACATGTCAATAGATGATGTAGAAAAGAACCTAATGTTATTTATTAGTGTTGTTTTTTGAGCACAGCCCCTCGTTGCCATTTGTTAATTAGGCCAAGAGGCGTGATGATGCCAGTGTTATTGAGCAGGCTGCCTGAGTTTGAATGTTTTTATTCTTATTTGTATTTTTCAAACAGAATACCTGCGACATTTGGCTAATAATTGTAAAACTGTTTTTCATGTAGCCTAGTTTGTCATATTATGTATATATTTTTTGCAAAGCAGTCTATTTTTATATGCAAAGTTTTTGGTAAAAACAAAATTATATTTGAATGTATTGTTTGTTTGTTTGTTTTTTTTACATGAAGGCCAGGGAAACGAAACAAACAACCCCATGAATCTCTTTAATAATTTCAATACAAATACATGTTTTTTTTTCCCCAGAAATTCGGTGGGAGCAAGCGGGAGGGGGATGAAGAAAACAGTCCCGCGCAGGGCTCTATTCCAGAGTTTAGGCGCCAAATAGGAAAAGGATCTGCCGCCCGCAGTTGATTTTGATATTCTAGGTATTATCAAATTGCCTGAGTTTTGAGAACGTAGCGGACATAGAGGATTATAATGTAAAAGGAGCTCATTCAAATACTGAGGTGCTAAACCATTCAGGGCTTTATAAGTAATAAGCAATATTTTAAAATCTATATGATGTTTGATAGGGAGCCAGTGCATCGATGACAGGACCGGGCTAATATGGTCATACTTCCTGGTTCTAGTAAGAACTCTTGCTGCTGCATTTTGGACTAGCTGTAGTTTGTTTACTAAGCGTGCAGAACAACCACCCAATAAAGCATTAAAATAATCTAACCTTGAGGTCATAAATGCATGGATTAACATTTCTGCATTTGACATTGAGAGCATAGGCCATAATTTAGATATATTTTTGAGATGGAAAAATGCAGTTTTACAAATGCTAGCAACGTGGCTTTCTAAAGAAAGATTGCGGTCAAATAGCACACCTAGGTTCCTAACTGATGACGAAGAAATGACAGAGCAACCATCAAGTCTTAGACAGTGTTCTAGGTTATTACAAGCAGAGTTTTTAGGTCCTATAATTAACACCTCTGTTTTTTCTGAATTTAGCAGTAAGAAATTACTCGTCATCCAGTTTTTTATATCAACTATGCATTCCATTAGTTTTTCAAATTGGTGTATTTCACCGGGCCGCGAAGAAATATAGAGCTGAGTATCATCAGCATAACAGTGAAAGCTAACACCATGTTTAATGATGATATCTCCCAAGGGTAACATATAAAGCATGAAGAGTAGCGGCCCTAGTACTGAGCCTTGAGGTACTCCATACTGCACTTGTGATCGATATGATACATCTTCATTCACTGCTACGAACTGATGGCTCTCATATAAGTACGATTTAAACCATGCTAATGCACTTCCACTGATGCCAACAAAGTGTTCAAGTCTATGCAAAAGAATACTGTGGTCAATTTTGTCAAACGCAGTACTAAGATCCAATAAAACTAAAAGAGAGATACACCCATAATCAGATGACAAGGGCAGATCATTTGTAACTCTAAAGAGAGCAGTCTCAGTACTATGATATGGTCTAAATCCTGACTGGAAATCCTCACATATACCATTTTTCTCTAAGAAGGAATATAATTGTGAGGATACCACCTTTTCTAGTATCTTGGACGGAAAGGGAGATTCGAAATTGGTCTATAATTAACTAGTTATTTGGGGTCAAGTTGTGGTTTTTTGATGAGAGGCTTAATAACAGCCAGTTTGAAGGTTTTGGGGACATATCCTAATGACAATGAGGAATTAATAATAGTCATAAGAGGATCTATGACTTCTGGAAGCACCTCTTTTAGGAGCTTAGATGGTATAGGGTCTAACATACATGTTGTTGGTTTAGATGATTTAACAAGTCTATACAATTCTTCCTCTCCTATAGTAGAGAATGAGTGGAACTGTTCCTCAGGGGTCCGTGTACGTTTTGATAGTTTGTTTTCCAATTTGAAATGAAATAAGCAGAAACGAGAAAACGGCCCCTTTATTCGTTTTTTCGTTTTTTGAAAAAAACGAAAAACGAGATTTTGGCTTGATTTTTCGTTTTTTAGTTCAGAGGCATAAAACGAACAAATTACTTCAAAATTCGTTTTCCACATGTGGGCGGTCCTGAGACGCCCCCTTCCGCCGATTGGTCAAGCAAATCTGAGCATGTGACGTCATCAGTTGTCGCTCAGGTCTGTTCAACAGAATAATAGTACTCTAACGTTACTATGGCTACCTATTCTTAAACTGTGCAGGGCAGGTCCTGTTGGGCTTTCTTCTGTGCAACTTCACGCGTTTCACAGAAATCTTTACATCAGAAATATTAAATATTAGTCTGCCACCAGCCCGTTTTATTTAGCGGTGCGGAGTTAAATCTGTGTGGTGAAGCTGCGCTAGACAGCGCCGAGCGGGAGAGGATCAATGACCAGTGTTCGGTCAGCAGTCAGAACTTGGGTACCGATGATGGTGAAATACATTTTTACTGAAAATGACCCGCGAGTATGATTGACAGGACGATAGCGGAGACAATTAAAAGCGCAATATAACGTCTGTTGACAAAAAAAAAAAAAAATAAATAAAAAATTTTTTTATATATATATGTATATATATATATACATATATATGTATATGTATACATATATATACATATATATATATATTAATATAAGTGACTTTGTCTTTGTTTTTAATCAAATAATTGTGAACCACAAACCGAGCCTTCGTTTTAAAGGGCGATCTCCAAATTTATTTATTTGATATAATATGGGTCTTTTATGTCACCCGTCTTATTAGTTTGATTATAGTAGGCTATACGCGATTTTTTTTTTTTATAATTATTGTACTATTTTACTGTTGTTTTTTAATTAACAATATATCATAACAACTTAAAAAGATCAAAATCTACAGAAGAGATTAACAAATAACATTGGTGTTGTCATAAGTTAACTAATCAATGGGAAATTTTCCTCACCGGCACAACCCTATTCTTAATGTTGGCTACATGTTACAGATTTAATGTTGAGCACATAATGTTAAAGGCTTCTTAAATACCATTACATTCAGTTGAAGAGTCAAGAAGGATGTGTTAATTTATTCAATCTCTCATTAGTTGGTGACCGGTGTAATTATAATAGCATAAATAGAAACAAATACACGTAATAGGCTATGTATGCCAATAGACAAAACACATCTGCTTTTCCTCTAGATCACTTTACAGTGTGATGGAAATAAACTTTTCTTAAAGCGTGTTGTATATCACCACAGCTTAATTGGCACCCATCTATATGTGTTGTATACTGTAATAGACAATTGTCCTGCAAAATGATGAGGTTTGGTAAAAAAAAAAAAAAAAAAAACATTGCGAGCAAATGTCGAATTTTGTTTTGAAATTTAAATCAACAACGTAAGAGGCTTCAGGCTGTCTGATGAACTCTGTATGAACAAACACCCAGCTTTGCAGTATAGGTGGCACAGAAACAGCATCTGACCTGGCTTTAGATGTACTTTACACACTGTCTATTGCAGCTCAAAGGGGGCACTGTGAATTTACATTGCAATTTCATTCTAAGAGGCTATTAAATGTGAAGTGACAACATGAAACACTACTTTTAATATATATATATATATAAAAAACACCAGCAGTTGGTGGCAAGTCACCCTGATAATGATTAAATACCAATTTACTCATTTAGGCTCACAATAAGCGGATTACATAATTATACCATGAAAAAATATATATATGTGTGTGTGTGTGTGTAAAAGCAGGAAGTCCAGTCCTGGCTGTATAATCAAGCAATAAAACGAGAAACAATGCATGCCATCAAGAACATTTTTTATTCCACAGGAACTTGATCCAGTTCACTTGTTAAAGGATACTCATCATATACTTGCTCTCATGTTTTTTCAATCCTTTATGAATTTCTTTCTACTCTCAGTCCAGCCTCTCTCATTGTTAAACCATGGTTTATCACATGATCGACTACTGTAGCCCTAATCTCATTCGAGACCACTCTACTTGTTCCTTGTCCTCCTCCATTTCTGACTCGTCCTCTTCCTTTCCTTGCTCCCTTCCAACTCCTCTTACTCGTCCTCTGGCTCTCCCTCCAACTCCTCTTACTCTGTCTGCATTGTTTGCATCCATTATCCAAAACCTATTACTTGACCTTTGGCCTATTTATAGGCCACTACTAAAGTTATGATTGGTTGTTGTTAAGTAAAGCAACAAGTGTTTGCACATGTGAGGAGTTAGTGTGAGGCACTGATTAATTAGTGTGGCATTTTGATTGGTTGTGTTTATAAAAGGAAATCAAGAAACTTCCTGTCAGATTTTTGTGTGTTGTATAGAAAATTGTGTGTTGTGTTTTTGCAAAAAGAGTTTAACGAAATTGAAAACTGAGTAAAAGGCCAAACATTTGTGTATGGTTTTGCAGATTTAGTGTGTGGTTCTGGTGTCTGAGTGTCTTTAGAAATTGGTTTTAGAAATTGTGTGACAAGTAATAATTTTGTGTGTAAGCAGTTGAAAAAAAAAACTAAGCATTTTAGAATATTCTCTTGCTTTGATCATAAATTCTTTGCTGAAATTTAATAGCTTGTGGCTGATCTGATTGATCATAAATGGGCAAGCAACCACAATTTTATCTTTTTTTACAAGTGTTGTTTTCATTTAATGTTTGCATTAGGGTTATTTAAATTAGTATTTAGCTTATTTAGGTTAATTTTGTTTCTTAAATCTGAAACTTATACTTTTTTGCCATATTGCATGATATTTTAATATACATCACAAAAATTGAAACTTGTCATTAACAAAGACAATTTTTTTAAAACCTCAAGATTCAAGATTCAAGATTTTTATTCGTCACATACAAAATTATATATAGCATATATAACCAGCAGTGAAATGTGAGTGTTCTTTATTGCAATACTATTAAAAAACTTGAACCTTAAGTAATTACTGTGATATGAAATGTTGATACTTGCACATGCCTATTACATAATTCACACTTAAACTTTGTTTTACCTGGAATCCGGTGAGCATTCCAGGACTGCACCACACGGTCAAGACCAACTGTAGCAACCTGACAATATAGTGCAGACACGCAATAACGTGTCAGGTCATCTTCCATGTCCAGTTCCTCCTGGTTCACTAATTGCATCAGTGCCCCTTTCACTGGATAATTCACTCTGTTATTTATTTCAGGCCATATTCTTTCAATTGTGTGATTCTGTTTTATTTAAAAGGAAAAAAAGGAAAAACATTAGATAGACATAAGCACAACAGCTACATACAGTTAAGGAAGTTAGTTTATTAGCATACAATCTTGGACCTCTAGAGCAGTGGATCTTAAATCTGGTTGCTTTAAGGAGGTATTTCTACCTGATTCTACATAGAAATTCTAATGTCGTCGTTGTGACCTACTTCAATCAGTTCGTTGAAACATAAAACAGGGGAAAGCCGTTATAACCTAATTGAGTTACATTGACTTAACATACAATTTCCATTAATGCTTGCTCAGGATGGACACATTCGACACATGTGCACCTGCTCATGAGTTCAATCAAAGTGAAAATCGCAATTGACAGCAATACTCTTCAGCACAATGGTAACCACAAAATTTTATGACAGAAAAAATTGACAGAGTTGACACCCAATTAGATGTACAGTATCATGACCATTTATGACAGTTAATGTGTCTGTCTCCCTTTTGCTATTTTTAGTTCAAGAACGTTTCCTCTAAAAATTGTAATGTTGAAAATCTTTGGATGTAAATTATTCTACAGCGCATTCAGGAAATCTAACACTTTTGGCAAATATTATTTCATGATAGCCCTGTTAATTATCGCAGTAAATCTTACAGAGTACAGGCATATGTAATTGAATCAATCGACTGCCAATGTAAATGCCACAGGCCGTGACTGTGTCAGAGTCAAGAATGCCTCCGATTTGTAAATTACCTTCTATCATCTGTTAAAAGTCCCTTTCTTATCAAATTACTGAAATTATGTTGATAAGATACATGTCTTTGTCTAATTATTATTATTTATTATTATTATTATTAGAAAAGGGGTTCCTAATGTTTTAGCTCATGGAGGATGCCAAAGAGAGTGTCTGTGGATCTTTTGCCAAATGCAGTGGAGGCTGCAGGCTGGTATGACCGTGAAGCAAGATCTTCATTGACACCAGTTTCAACTTTGGGCAGAATCCATTTCAGTCACCAGAGGACCAGGTTGCTGTGGAGAGGCAGTTCTCTATGCAGTGTCCTGACATTGCGTCTCTTTTTGAACGATGAGGGGGTGGTGTTGGCGCAAGACACATGCCTTAGTGTGAAA